>NC_065448.1:41802093-42105178 GCF_917563875.1 Diabrotica virgifera virgifera
ATCTGTCCTACTTTAGTTTATTTCATCATACAGATCATACAGAAATCATAGAGCACTGAAATTAAGATGAATTCATTCCTAACTAACCAGTCATTATAAAAGACATCTCAGTTTTTAAAATCCAATTAAAATTGATGTATTGAGAAAACAAGTTGTGTTCCTTCCTTGTACAATTTTGAGTGTGTAAATTTCAGTCTAAATTTTAATTTATTGGTGGAATATTTTTCGGTGATTCGTAGAAAAATACAAACAGTTTTTGCCGTTGATTTGCGGTGTACCTAGACAAAAGCATGCACTCTTTTACCTATACGCAAATTTCCTGCGCATCGCTATATCATAGGAAAGCTGTCAAAATAATTATTTTAAGTTGTGAACATTGTGAATGTAAAAGATTGTTTCTTTGTGTTAAACGTGAAATAATTTTGAGCGTCCATATCCAAACTATATTATTTAAAACGTGAATAATTGACAAAATGGTGTGTATTTTATCAAATAAGTAATTAAATAATTTATAATATTGATTGATAATATTGATTCAACATCGTTTTTATTTAAAATACCGTTGCACATCTGTATTAGATACTTTTTTTACAAAAAGACCTGTTGAATTTTGATCTTGTGTTTTTTATTGGTATTCTAAGCTGTAGGTATTTGTAAGTTATATTAGAGGTAGAGAGTTTAATTCTCATATGAGTAGGTATACATAATTAATAATAAGTAGGTACATTTTTTATTTTAGCAAATTAAAAACTTTCCATAATTTGATACATTTTTAATCTACGTAGGTAGGTATTTATGTACATACTTGTAATATTGCTTGGTATCTATTTCATCAATGTTTAACGTAGACTGTCCCTATCTTAACAGTCTCTCTCTAATAGTCTCTAATAATATTAGAGTACATAATAAGTACTAGCGGTTTCTCTCCATTGTAGGACTATGGGCTCTAATATTTTTCTTGTGCATCTAGAATTGAAACTATGTCTTCTTCGACTCTTCACTTGTTTCTATCTTGAAATTCTTCTTTTTCATCGTCATCATCTACGTTTATTAGTTAATAATTGTTCATTATTTCAATGTTTAGGTAGATAATAGACAGTAGGTACAGGTACCTAAGTCCAGTAATAGGATGACAATTTCAAGTGTTATGACATGAAGGGAGGCATCCAGTGATGTGTGATGTCCCCTTTTTTAAACCTCATCTTCAATATTGATCATATTTAACACATACTATTACACATTTATATAATACAGGCTATACACTCCGTGCGGAGTTGGAGCCACTCTTATTGAGCTCATTGACTCATTTATTGTGGTGAGTCACTCCACATTCTTTCTTCTGTCCAGTTAACTAGTCTAATCTTGGGTTCCTCTTAGCGTCCTCTATTTTCCTCCATATATCCCGGTCCTGTATTTTCTGTCTCAGTGGCGAAGCGTCCATGTAACCACTGTTACCATTGGTAACAGTTACAAATCTTGCAAATAAATATTTTATGACTACTACGAAATAATTCCATTTATATTTTTTACCAGCAGAAATACTTGTTAATATAGACGGAGAGCTAGAGCCGAAAAATCATCGTCATAAGTAATATGGAGTTTTTCCTGTGAAATGTGTCCATTGTATATTGACAATTATGACCCCTTTCAGGCTGACACCTCAGTGGATACAGGAAGTAGCAATAAGGGATGAAAGGGGAAGTTAGTGCAGTCATTAAAGGTTTTCAGCTCCTCTTTTGTTAAACCTCCATAGATTTGCATGAAAATTGGTGACTAGTTAGAGCATACCTCAAGAAACAAAACTGAGTTGGTGCCACTTGCAGTGCCGGTTTAACCTAACTTCGGGCCCTGGGCGCTGAATATTTAGGGGCCCCCTTAATTGCTATTCGTCGTCAGATTTTTTTACAAGAAAACACATTCATGTATTTATAAACGTAAAATCCATACACAATTTTTAGCAAACAAGAAGAATAGCAAACGTAAAAAATATTCCAAAAAATACATTTAAAAACGTAAAAAAAAACAGAAAGTTACACAAAACAACACATGACAACCAAAAAAATATATTCTAAAAAATACATATGACAAAAATTAGATCACCTTTTTGCTTGACTAGGCATTAGCAATCTGTCAGATAATACTATCACAATTCAGTTGCTCGAGGTCTTCATTTTCTATAGTACAATAGTGATATGCGTCTAGATTTTCTTAACCCAAATTTGGCGTTAAATATATTTTTATTCTTTTTAAAGCCGAAAAAGACCGCTCGCCTAATACATTAGAAGTTGGTATCGTGAAATAAACTTGCAGTAAAGGTAAAATATTGGGAAATGTTACCTTTAGGTACAATCTTTACATCCTGGATGATACCAAATTTTATAAATGTTTCTTTAACTTTTGGCATAATGTTATAGAAAGGGTAATTTCATTATGCAAGTTCTCTTTGGTTTCATTAACATATATTTTATATTTCACATAAGTATAAAGTTTTAATTGAGGTCGTGACTGCTTATTTATCTAGCGTAGAAAATCATCTAACAGCTGATGTAACATCTTTGTAGCATATATGCAGGTCTTCGCAAAAAAATATTTTTGGCCTCTACTTCAATTTCGCTTGACATATTTCTTATGTCTCCAACAAATCTCAAAATAGATGTCATTATTTCTACTCCAATTGACACGTTTAAGTCCACAGTTTCTTCACGTTCACGTATTGCTTTTGCATTAACTCGTTCCAAAGTTTTTGTCCAAATCAGTGTCAATAGAGCTGTCTCAAAGATTTTATTCAACAGTGTCTTG
This sequence comes from Diabrotica virgifera virgifera, assembly GCF_917563875.1. Classification (NCBI taxonomy): domain Eukaryota; kingdom Metazoa; phylum Arthropoda; class Insecta; order Coleoptera; family Chrysomelidae; genus Diabrotica; species Diabrotica virgifera. The sequence continues at coordinate 41,804,893 of NC_065448.1, forward strand.
CCTTCAATTTTAATTGCTAATTTTTCGTCTCTGTTATTGCTTAACTGGAAAAATAGGTTTGATGGGTCCCTAGTTTTTAACTAAAGCATTTACAGCGTCAAAAGTTTCTACAAGCTTTGATTTCATTACTTCCAAAAATGCATGGCAAATTTGGTGAAACAGATAGCTAACTGAATCTTTTCATTTATTCGCATTCCGTTGTAAATGCTCAGCTAAGAAGTAGTCAAATTTAGCCAAGTATACAAGACAACTGTATTTAATAATTTTTCCTTTATGGCGACTCGTTAAATCCTCATTGCATCAACGGAAAGCTAGTCCTTGAGAAGCAAGTAATTTAGTAGTGACAACAACTCTTCTTAGGACGTTTATCCAATAGTTAGCTTCGCATTTTACTTGCTCTTTCAAGACAGCGTCTATAACTCCAATCAATGATGATCTTGTTATTAATGTAATCATAGAGTTCAGATGAAATTTACTTTCTTCGTGAGATTTGAGCAAAATATTCAAATGTTTCCAGTGGGTCCATCCAAACTCAGTTAAACTATTTTTTCAATTGAAAATAATTTGCACGGGTAACAATAAACAGCTTTAACACTTGCGCCGTATATTAGCCAATCTCTCTTTTCTTTGCCTCCATTGGGTTTTCCTCTATCTATGAAAGTTGCTTTTATTTAATCTTCTATAACAAGCTTTTTCTCCATCTTCAAACATTTTTTATAACGTTCTAAGAAAACACTTTTTGGTTTAAAAGTTCGCAGTTTTTATAAAGTCATCAGTCTTAAAATCCATTTGGAAATCGCAGGTATTTCGTCGTTTTTTTTTTCTATTTTGGAAAATACGTAGATTATTTAGCGGACTTTACTTTTTTATTATTAAAAGGAACGGGTCTCTACGGGCCCCTCCGGGGCCCGGGCCCCTGGGCGCCCGCCCCAAGCGCCCAGTGCATAAACCGGCACTGGCCACTTGCACTTTTACCCTGGTGGTGAATACCACCCCTTCCCGCGGGTGAAAACTGTTTTATTAAAAATAACCCCACAAATCGATAGAGGGACAAATTTTAAGTAATATTTGTTATATCATGCTATTAAAATAAATCAATACTTTTTGAGTTATTAAAGATCAAAGATTTGTCTATTTAAGAGCATATGCGTGAAGTTACGGATGATAAAAAGAACATGTTAATTAATTGTATGTTAGTAAAATATTATTTTTATATTATTTCGATATTTTTAATTGAATTTTTTTTTTTTTTCATTATAAACTGAATTTGTCCAGAAACTGGGGGTGTCCAATAATGGGTACGTTTGACATATTCGAATACACTTTTGCTAAATTTATAATATTGAAATAATATAAAAATAATATTTTAGTAACATACAATTATAGTCCTGTCGCCAGGGGGGGTACAACGGCCTCGTTAATTCAGATGGACTTACCCAAGTTTTTTTATGTATTTTGACCCGTAGAATACGAATTTTTTGGGTAAAAGTTGATCCGGATGTCGATAAGATTGTTATAAACAAAGAACTTGAGGAATTACATAGCAGCGATTTTTCGCAAAACAAAACATTTTTTTCTATTTTTTGGACGATTTTCAGCAAAAAATAGTCTTACAGGTTTTTTCGTAGGATGCATAGTTTTCGAGATAAACGCGGTTAAACTTTCAAAAAATCGAAAAAGTGCAATTTTTGAACCGGAATAACTTTTGATTTAAAAAAAAAATAGCAATTCTGCTTACTGCATTTCAAAGTTCAAGTCAAATGACATCGGTTTTGATTATTTGCATTGCTAAAAATTAAGTTTTTATTTGTCAAACAAAGCTATAAATACATAGTGTTTCCCGTGCCAAATGCATGCGTTTTAATGTACGTAATATACGTAGAAATTCTGTATGCGCGCCTACTCGTTCGATTTCAAATTAGAAATGCATTGAAAACACCATTCAATCACTATGTGTTTATAGATTTGTTTAACAATAAAAAAATTATTTTTTAGCAATGAAAATAATCAAAGCCGATAGAATTTGACTTGAACTTTCAAATGCAGTAAGCAGAATTGCTATTTTATTTTTCAATAAAAAGTTATTTGGGTTCAAAAATTGCAATTTTTCGATTTTTTAAAAGTTTAACCTCGTTTATGTTGAAAACTATGCATCCTACGAAAAAACTTGTAAAAACATTTTTTGCTTAGAATGACTCAAAATATACAAAAAAATGTTTTGTTTTGCGAAAAATCGCTGTTATGTGATTCCTCAAGTTCTTTGTTTATAACAATCTTATCGACATCCGGATCGACTGTTACCCAAAAAATTCGTGTTCTACGGGTCAAAATACATAAAGAAAACTTGGGTAAGTCCATCTGAATTAAGGAGGCCGTTGTACCCCTACTGGCGACAGGACTATTAATTAATATGTTCTTTTTATCATCCGTAACTTCATGATATCTCAAAAAGTATTGATTTATTTTAGTAACATGATATTACACAAAATTTCCTTATAATTTGTCCCTCTATCGATTTGTGGGGTTATTTTTAAAAAAATCGTTTTCACCCCCGAGAAGGGGTGGTATCCACCCCCAGGGTAAAAGTACAAGTTGGCACCAAATCATTTTTATTTCCTGAGGTATATTCTAACTAGTCACCAATTTTCATGCAAATCGATGGAGGTTTAACAAAATAGGAGTTGAAAACCTTTAAAGACTACACTAACTTTCCCCTTTCATCCCTTATTGCTACTTCCTGTATCAACTGAGGTGTCAGCCTGAAAGATGTCATAATTATCAATATACAATTCGCAAAATTAAATTCCAACAGAGGGCGCTCAAAATTTCAAAGATGGACGACAACGCTAGGAAAACAATTCATTTTGTCATTTGAATTCACAGTTCTAAAACGTTAAATTAGAATCATTTACTGTTTTAGTGTTTTGCCAAAGTAACCACTAAGTTTTGCAACTAAGACATCTTATAAGTTAAAGACGACTCAAAATTATGTTTAATCTGTATGCATTCATTAAAATTTGATGCTAACTACTGATTTGTTTTTACCTTTTTTTCATAAAAAAAATCTGGCCCCCGATAATCACACAGCGTTCTAAAAATTATTAATCTATCTTAGGATTTCTAATTTTGTTTTTAATTTAATTAATAGGTGCACTACAGTTTATTTTACACCGACAGATACCAATTTTTAATTAAATAAAAACTGGAAACTTGGAAACTAAGTAGGTGAATTTATTTTATAATAATTGTGTTCTGGAAATTACGAAGTGGTCGGGATATTTTTCATAACAATGTACATTCTATGTACAGAATATATACTACATTTTATTCATTTATTTAATTTTGCAGTCGCTTAAACATTAAAAAATACTACGTTTAACACAAACGTTAAATTAACAAAATGTGTGATTTGGCATTGGTTAATTTAGGTCATTACGTAGAGTATAATAGGAATGAATACTGAGGAACACTGCAATAGTTTTTTTAAGTCGAAATTATTGTTAATTACAACATAAACTGACCGCAAATATGTACACAAGTTAATGGCAAAGTCAATGTTTTCCTTGAGTTAATGCTTTTCAATTTCGCCACCAGGCGTCGCCCACTTTGCGGTTCCTCGCCAATAGACACAAGACCCCCTCCGTGGCTCAGTGGTAAGAGCGCCTGCCTTTGGATCGAAAAAATCCGAAAGGTTGTGGGTTCGAATCTCACCAGGGTCAGAAATTTTTCATTTATTATAAATTAATAAATGAATATAGTTTCTGTCCTTGTGGGATCGGTACTCACCGGAGAGACCGCAGACGTTCGGATACAATTAGCGTCTCTTTGCAAAGACAATGACATCGACTTTGCAAAGTAACAAGACACTTACTCAACACACACACTACACATTACTCCCCTGACTTAGTGATAAGTTATACAATTACGTGGCTAAAGGTTGTAGTTCTAAACCAAGGCCAAAATCAGAGAAAAAAAAAACAATAGACACATTTCACATGCCAAACTCTATATTACTCATGACGATGATTTTTCGGCTCTAGCTCTTAGACTAATAGTACCTACTAATTCAGTAAATAGCCATAGACGCACGACGCACGAAAATATTGGCGAGATATGTGAATCCATAGCACGTTATCATATGCTGTTACCAATACTGGCACTGGTAACGGTATCGCAGGAGAAACCTCGCTATCGCTCGGGACTAGCTCTGAAAATTTTTAAGGAGCGATGGGTCTACAGACGGCGCGCGGGCACGCTGTGCATATCAGTATTGTAACCATTTTGAAGATTGGTAACGTTGTTTTAGTACCTATTGCAGATTACAGTGTGCGTGCATTTAAACATGGAAGAGTGTTGCTACGTATTGCGTAATTGATCAACTACTTGAAAAGTCATTCTACTTGTATATATTTTTTAAAATAATATTTTAAAGAAAAAAATGATATTATTGAAAATGGAAGAATTAAAATATAAACAATAGTAGTTTTCAAAATATTTCTTTTTCCTATTTGTTCATTTTTTTTTATATTAATTTTATGGTACAATAATATGTTTAGTTTGTTTATTATTTATTGTTATACCTGATACAATATACCTACATAATTACATACATATAATAACTTGGGAATAATGATTTGTTTAATTTTATCCCACAGGATTGAAAACAAAACCTTATATTTGGGAGGTTCAAAATATTTTTTTTAATAAGATTTTTTTACATCTGGTTTTGGTAACACTTTAGAAAAAGTCACGCGTCGCCACTGTTCTGTCTCCATCTTGACACTTTCAATCTTTTTATGTCTTCCAATACCCGGTCTTCCCACCTACTTTTTGGTCTTCCTTTCGTCCTTGTTATATTTGGGTTCCACATTGTAACTTTCCTTACATCTTTTTCTTCTCCCATTCTTCTTAAGTGTCCATACCAACGTAGTCGCTGGGTTTTTATAGCTTTCACTATATCCTCGCCTCCTGTCTCTTATTTCTAAATTCAAGAGTCTTTCATAATCTCTGTGCACTGTTTTCTTTGGTCCATAAATTCTTCTTACGTTTGTTCTTTCAAATATTTTTAACATTTCTTCTTCCCTCTTTGTTAGGCTCATGGTTTCTGCCCCATATATCACCACTGTTCGAATTGCTGTTCTGTATACTCGGATTTTCGTAACCCTGCTGATTTTTTTGTTTTTTAAAATACTTTTGTATTTATACTCTAATATACTCTATGACCCGCTTGTATTCTGTTGGTAATTTCTATATTTCTTTCATTTTTGTTGTTAATTGTTACTCCTAGGTATTGAAAATTACTGACTATTTCAAAATTATAACTCCCGATTTTTATATTTCTTTCCTCTATATCTTTGTTTTTCTATTTTCATGTATTTAGTTTTCTCTTCATTTATTCTTAAGCCTCTTTTAACCACTTCCTTTTCAATTTGTCTGGTTATGTCATCTAAGGTTCTTTTGTCTCTAGCCAGCACCGCTAGGTCATCAGGATATGCTACTATCTGGGCTGAATTGTTGGTGATCGTCCCATTGAGTTTGCATGTCTTAATTATGGAGTCTAAAGTTATGTTAAACAGCGTAGTTGACAGCCCATCTCCTTGTCTTACTCCTGCATTGTATTCGAATTCTTCTGTTGTTCCTTTCTGCGTTAATACGGATGCCTTTGATTCTTTCATCGTCATTTCCACGAGTCTTATTATCTTTCCAGGTACTTCTATATTCCTCATATCGTTTACTACTTCTGGTCTCTTAATGCTATCAAAAGCTTGCTTGAAGTCAATAAAAAGGATATGCAGCCACATGTCATATTCATAGAATTTCTCGACTGTCTGAGTGGGTGAAGTCGAGTTCGCTCCGCTTGGCTCAGGTATATTTTAGAAGGGTACGAATTGGCTCCCGCATGAATGCGGGTAGGCTCTCATATAATCGCGGAAACATTAGACATTGTTGCCAAATCGTGTAATATTTATACTGCTTAGGAAATTTAAATAGTGATATAGGCTTTTTATAGGAAAATTATACTTTTAGACAAATACTTTTAGAGTTTGTTTTAGTTCAACATTGGCATATGTGGCAATTTTAACACAAATTATCGGTGTCGGCCGGTATGCGCTCGACCGTTTTGCGCTCTTACCTGAAATCGGCCGGTTTGCGCTCTACACTCTAATACCCGAAAGTTAAGTTAGGACCGAAGGGTTAGGTCTTCCTCCTTTCCCATAGATATTTCTAGGAAGGTACCTGTTTCTAACAAAAAGAGAAAATTTGAAAGAAGTGACAACGCTGGGTGATATTTTCGGCATGTTTAGGTAAAATAAATTTTGTCTATGGGAGCCAATTCGGACTCTACCTTTTTTAGTTCAGGTAAAATTCTTACCATTGGGAGCGAACTCGACCCCGTCCGTCTGAGTCACTATGTGTATGGCATCTATGGTAGATCTTCCTTTCCTAAAACCATTTTGATAATCCCCTATTTTTATATCTGTATGCTCCATAAATCGTTTATTTATCATTATGGTCAAGATCTTATAAACCACATTTAGAAGAGTAAGTTCCTCTGTAATACCTGAGTAATACCTCTGTAGTTTTCACAAACTTTTGGGTTTCCTTTTTTAAATATCGGAACAACTAACCCTTTTTCCCATTCTTTAGGCATTGATTCTTTTATCCAAATCTGTTTAATCAGGTTATACAATCTTTGTTGCATGGCTGTCCCTCCATGTTTAATCAACTCATTAACTAAACAGTCTGTTCCCCCTGATTTATTTTGTTTTAGTTGGCTTATCACTTCGTTAAATTCCTCTGCCGTTGGTATGTTTTGTTCAAGCCGTTCTCCTTCTGTTATTTCCAAAACTTCATCTTCTTTTGCTTCATTTACTTGTATGTTTTCTTGTGTTAAGAGATTACAATATTTACAATATTTATATTAGGTTGAAAACTTTAAAACCTTGACTTTCAGTTACCAAATGTTGTTAGACACCTACTCCATAAACGTCAGTTGCAATGCGGGGATAAGCTCTCGGAGTTTCGTCACTTGGGTCAGCCTCTCTGATGATGACTTCAAATAGAGTCGAAAATCGTCGATTTAGAGTGCTGGTTTGCGCTCTCTGTTCTAAGTGAAAAATAAGACAGTTTTGCCTTCGCATTGCAACTGAATAAAAATGGTATACCTTTTTATTTCATTTTATATTAGTTTTACTCCTTTGAGTAACTAGGTCCATTTTCCGTTGGAATTTACCAGCTGAACAAACGGGGTCGTGAATTGTAAGTTTTTTGAATTCCCTCTTGTCTTCTTCGCTTCAGCATCCATCTGGCTTGCAATTTTTAGAATCCATGGAGGTGTTGTCAGGGAAATAGTCCAATAAGTTTTCAGTTAAATATCTTTTAGGAATATTTTGAATATTTTTCAATATTTTTAATATTTCTATTAGGTTGAAAACTTTAAAACTTTGAAAAAAAGTGATATTTTGCCGATGTCTGCTTTTGCCCTGGGGGTAGGTTTCACCCCTTCTCGGGGAAGAAAAAACATATGTTCAAAAAAAGTCCGGAATTGGATAAAACGATTAATTCTAAATAACTTTTGTTCTATGGAGTTTTTTCATCAAATCAATATTTTTCGTGGTATAAAAACATGGTTTTTTTTTATTGAAAAATGAACATATTTACTCGCAAATTACTCGAAAAGCATTTACTTAGTAAAAAACGCTACAGAACAAAAGTTACTTAGAATTAGCCAGTTTATCGATTTCGGGACTTACTTTGAACGTATATTTTTTTCACCCCGAGGAGTGAAAGTCACCCTCAGGGCAAAAGCACACATCGGCAAAATATAACTTTTTTCTTTGACATGTTAGCTATGTTTACGCCAAATTTCATGTCAATCCAAGGGGTTCTTTAAAATTAAGAGGTTTTGCAATATTTTACCGTTAGTGAACGGACTAATATGAACATTTACAATTTTTTTATAAATTTAAATAATTCAAAACCTCAAATATACTAACAAATCTTCTTTTTGTTACAGCATCCAGTGCCGTGTCGTTAATGTCGGATCATTATTTTCGGTAAAGGTAGGAGTATGTTTGTGGTTTAGATTTGAGATTCATAAAGTCTTAAATAAAATGAAATTCTTCTTCTTCATGTGCCGTGCTCGATTATCGAACGTTGGCTATCAAATTGGCTATAGTAATTTTGTTAACGGCAGCTCGGAAAAGGGATGCAGAGGATCTGTTATACCATTCTCTCAGGTTTTTAAGCCATGACGTTCTTCTTCGACCTGGCCCTCTTGAAATGAAATACAAATTTCTTTTATTTATTGAATTATATTTATGAAATATACCTACTAGACGGAGAGTTAGAGCCGAAAAATCATCGTCATAAGTAATATGAAGTTTTTCCTGTGAAATGTGTCCATTGTATATTGACAATTATGACCCCTTTCAGGCTGACATCTCAGTGGATACAGGAAGTAGCAATAAGGGATGAAAGCGGAAATTTAGTGCAGTCATTAAAGGTTTTCACCTCCTATTTTGTTAAACCTTCATCGATTTGCATGAAAATTAGTGACTAGTTAGAGCATACCTCAAGAAACAAAACTGATTTGGCGCCACTTGCACATTTACCCTGGTGGTGAATACCACCCCTTCCCGCGGGTGAAAACTATTTTATTAAAAATAATCCCACAAATCGATAGAGGGACAAATTTTAAGTAAAATTTGTTATATCATGTTATTAAAATAAATCAATACTTTTTGAGTTATTAAAGATCAAAGATTTGTCTATTTAAGAGCATATGCGTGAAGTTACGGATGATAAAAAGAACATGTTAATTAATTGTATGTTAGTAATATATTATTTTTATATTATTTCGATATTTAATTGAATTTTTTTTCATTATAAACTGAATATGTCCCGAAACTGGGGGTGTCCAATAATGGGTACATTTGACATATTTATTCGAATACACTTTTGCTAAATTTATAATATCGAAATAATATAAAAATAATATTTTAGTAACATACAATTAATTAATATGTTCTTTTTATCATCCGTAACTTCACGCATTAGTATGGTATAGTTAGACCCAAACCCAGACATCCAAAGTGAAAGTTATCTTCCAACACCAAATTGTTCTATATGGTCCACATAATGTTCAGAAAAAAGTCACACCATTTTGAGCGTCGGGTTTGGGGGGGAGAGGGGGGAGAAATCTGCAAATTCGTAGTTTTTTACGTTTTTCGTCAGTATTTCTAACACTAGGCGGTTTAGCATGAACCACCCTCTTCACAAAATTGTTCTATATTAAATTTGAAATAAAAAAGGCCCTATGCATAACCCTTCTAAAATGAACGGTTCCAAAGTTACGGAGGAAGTATAGTATAATTGGTCCAAAAAAAGGCCTAACCCAGACATCCAAAGTAAAAGTTTTCCTTCAACACCAAATTGTTCTATATGATCCACATATTGTTCAATAAAAAGTTACACCATTTTGAACGTCCGGTTTGGGGGGGGGGAGATGGGGGAGAAGTCGGTAAATTAGTAGTTTTTTACGTTTTTTCGTCAATATTTCTAAAACTATACTTTAGCGTAAGTAATGTTCTATAGAAAAATGTTCTACATAAAATTTAAAACAAAAAAGGTTCTATACATAATTGTTATGAAATCAACGGTTCCAGAGTTACGGAGGGGGTGAAAAGTGGAGGTTTTCGATACTTTTTATATTTACCGATTTCTCCCCTCTCCCCACCCCCAAACCCGACGCTCAAAATGGTGTGACTTTTTTCTGAACATTATGTGGACCATATAGAACAATTTGGTGTTGGAGGATAACTTTCACTTTGGATGTCTGGGTTTTTGGTATAGTTATACCATAAATATTGCCCAAAAAATATAAAAGGTATCGAAACCTCGACTTTTCACCCTCCGTAACTCTGGAACCGTTGATTTTATAACAATTGTGTATAAACACTTTTTGTTTTAAATTTTATGTAGAACATTTTTGTATATAACATTGTTTACGCTAAAGCATATTTTTAGAAATATTGACGAAAAACGTAAAAAAAAACTACTAATTTACCGGCTTCTCCCCCATCTCCCTCCCAAACCGGACGCTCAAAATGGTGTAAATTTTTACTGAACAATATGTGGACCATATAGAACATTTTGGTGTTGAAGGAAAACTTTTACTTTGGATGTTTGGGTTAGGCCTTTTTTTGGACCAGTTATACTATACTAGTCGATTACTACGACGTCGGTCTTGACGGTCCAGTTAGCTGGGGCTCAGTCGATCGACAAGTTTAGTGGATTTGCGATTTGCGGTCGCTGGTTCGAGCCTCAGCTAGGTCATGAAATTTATAAAAGGCCAACGCCGTAGTATAAAACTCAATAGAGTCTACGGCTTGGTCTGGAATAAACTGGCGTCTGATCGACCTATGGAGGAGCGGTACGGGAAGGGATAAGGGCTTCCGGCTTGGTGATACTCCTCCATAGATCCCTACCGAAGGGCGTTGACGCCTAAGAACGGTGTATACATATACTATACTACCTCCGTAACTTTGGAACCATTCATTTTAGAAAGATAATATATAGGACCTTTTTTATTTCAAATTTAATGTAGAATAATTTTGTATAGAAGGTTGTTCATGATAAACCACATAGTTTTAGAAATATTGACGAAAAACGTAAAAAACTACGAATTTACCGATTTCTCCCCCTCTCCCCCCCAAACCCGACGCTCAAAATGGTGTGACTTTTTTCTGGACATTGTGTGGACCATATAGAACAATTTGGTGTTAAAGGATAACTTTCACTTTGGATGTCTGGGTTATGCCATCTTTTGGATCAACTATACCATACTACATGTGCTCTTAAACAGACAAATTTTTTATCTTTAATAACTCAAAAAGTATTGATTTATTTTAGTAACATGATATAAGAGATTTTACTTATAATTTGTCCCTCTATCGATTTGTGGGGTTATTTTTAATAAAATCGTTTTCACCCCCGAGAAGGGGTGGTATCTGCCCCCAGGGTGAAAGTGCAAGTTGGCACCAAATCATTTTTATGTATGTTTTATGTATGTTCTAACTAGTCACCAATTTTCATGCAAATCGATGGAGGTTTAACAAAATAAGAGGTGAAAACCTTTAAAGACTACACTAACTTTCCCCTTTCATCCCTTATTGCTACTTCCTGTATCCACTGAGGTGTCAGCCTGAAAGGGGTCATAATTGTCAATATACAATGGACACATTTCACAGGAAAAACTCCATATTACTTATGACGATGATTTTTCGGCTCTAGTTCTTAGACTATAGGGACTCTACAGGTCAACAGTGTAAGAGGGAGTGCGATTTTGATAACTGTTAGATGGGATCATTGACAGTTTCTGGGTCAATAAGGACGACTAATCTGTCGGAAAGAATTTTTCGAGAAGTAAGTGGTTAGAGGCTGATCCAGGTAATCACTGGCGGATCCAGGGGGTATCATGGGGGTCATGACCCCCCCCCCCCCATAATTGTAAACCCACGTATCCTAAGGTTGGTAAGACTAAGTCACCTTGCATCAGAGATAGGTAATTAAATCACCCTCAAGACCCATGACCCCCCCCCCCAAACAAAATTTCTGGATCCGCCACTGCAGGTAATTCCAAACAATTGTTTAAAAGAAGAATTTTGATACGAAGAAGGAAGTGGTAATGAAGTGGAACAAAAAATATTAACGAAGAGGAGACGAAAAATGTAATCGCTAAAATGCAAGAAAAGTATTGATGAGGAATCATCAAAATTCTTTCTTTAGACAACTTAATGGATAACTAATAGAAACTGTTTTGTGATGGCGTGTATTTATGGCAGAAGAAGTTGGTCGCCGCCGGGATCAGAAGACCGGAGTGATTCGCGCGAACCATGGTTCAAAAGATGCAGAGAAGCGTCTGTTTACGAGTAGATGCTGAGCAGACTAACAGAATAGGAGATATATACATGTCTACGTAGATTTTGTTTTAAAGGTAAGTTTTAAGTATTTTTTTATTGCTGTTAAAGGAGATGTTTTTGTTACCTCAGTCACTGGCGAAGCGTCCATGTAACCACTGTTACCATTGGTAACAGTTAAAAATCTTGCAAATAAATATATTATGACGATGAATAATTCTATGTACCAATATTTTTACCAATAGAAATATAATATTATATTATGTGGTAATAGTACCTAATTCAGTAAATAGCCAACTACTCGTAGACACGAAAATATTGGCGAGTTTATGTGACTCAGTTGTACTTTATTATACTCTGTTACCAGACTCATTTCTGGTTACAATGGTTATACAGTCGAACCCGCTTATTGGAATAGCCTTGGTGACAATCAAAAGTATTTCTATAACCGGGATATTCTAATAACCGATCATTGGTCGCAAATAGAAATGTTTCGGGATCTCAAATTTCTATTCCTTAAACCGGTATATTACTTTAGGCGGTATTCTAATAAGCGGGTTCGACTGTATACCCACGCTGGCGCTCGGGACCGGCTAGTGACTGAAAATTTTGAAGAAGCGACGGCATAAGCGCGCTGTGTATCAGTAGCGCTGTTACCACATTTAAAATTGGTGACAGTACCTATAAAAAGTGTGCGTGCAGTTAACCATGGATGAGTGGTGTCGCTTCTTAATCGATCAACTACTTGAAAAGTAATTCTCCTTATATAATTTTGAAGAAAAAAATGAGATTAAAAATGAAAGACCTATTTTAAACAATTTAAAAAAGGAATCAACAAAAGTAGTTCGATATTTTAAATTTAGTTGGTACAGTAAAAATCCTTGGTTATATTATGGTTGCAAGAAAAATATACTGTATTGTTGGCCATGTTTTCTGGTTTCTACAGAAAAATGGGTGGACCAGGTTCACGATTTAAATAGTGTTAGATTTTTAAAAAGGAAACATGAAATTTCTCCGTTACCTACATGTAAGATGTATACCCAATTTGATTCAGTTTGGCAAAACAAAAATCAAAAGTTCTCTTAACCAAGCTTTTAAAGCAAATAATGCTAAACATAATGAGTTTGTTAAAAAAAATAGATAGGTATATCCTTAGTACACTTATAATAGATACTGTATGTTTTTGGGCCAAACAACAACTAGCGCTTCGTAGTCATTTTGAGTGCGACGACTCTGACAATCCAGGCAATTACAGGGAATTGTTAACGTTAATTGCCAAAAAAGATCAAAAATTTTGTCAACATCTAGAAACATCTGTTTTTTCGAGAGTTTCAAGTAATATACAAAATAATATTATTGAAGCTACACTCACCGGCACAAAATTCCGCCACCCAAAATTTTTGATTAAGTTTGACAATTTATAACTTTATTATTTGTGCTCCGATTTTCAAGATTCTTACACCAGTTTGTAGGTACATGTATTCACATTGGTTGGTATTATTCCGGTAACAAAAAATTTTGCTTGCATGTCATTGTACAGGGGTGAAAGGAAGCGTTGTATTTTCTCCTAATTTTAAAAAATTATGTGGAAAAATGGAATAGCTGAATTTGTTTCATAGTCCTGTCATATTTTCCCGGAGGCATCACCAATATTTTGTTTTCTGAATTATCCGAATATCTTTTATCTTGTAAGAGCTGTACCATTTTTTGTAAATAAAAACACTGATTGACTCATACAATTGATGTTGGATTGATAAGATTAGAATGGTCCGCATACAGCCCAGATCTCTATCATATTGAGCATTTATGGAATGAATCGCCGTCATCCTAGACCTCCAGAAAATTTTGTACAGTTATGGCCCTAGTAGAGGAATATCGGGCTATTCGCCAGGCAAGGAAAACACATCTTTATTAGATGCTAAACAGATTGCGAGCAGTCTTTGCTGCAAGAGGTGGACATAACCGCTATTGAATTGTTTTGTTTTGTTGTTAAATTTATTTTGTTTTGTTAATTTTAGTGCGTTTGATATTTTTAATTAAATAAACCTTCAAAGCATTGTTTTTAATTACAACTCTTACAAGAAAAGAGATTTTCAGATAATTCAAAAAACAAGACCTTAGTGATACCTCCAGGATAATACAAAAGGAGTATGAAACAAAATCAGCACTCCAATTTTTCCACAGAATTTCTTAAAGTTAGGACAAAAAACAACGCTTACATTCACCCCCTTATAATGCCATCTAAGCAAAAATATTTTGTTACCGGAATAATAGCAATTGACATCAATACATGTACCTACAAACTCGTGCAAGAATCTTTAAAATCGAAGTACAAATAATAAAGTTATAGATTGTCAAACTTAATCAAAAATTTTGGGTGGCGGAATTTTGTGCCGGTGAGTGTATATATACATTTAGCCATATCTTCATTTTTTTAAATAAGATTTTTTGCATCTGGTTTTGGTAACACTTCAGAAAAAGTCAAGCGTCGCCACTGACCTCATTTAAAAATACAGTCTCCACTTTGGCCAATTTACATTATTACATACAGTGTGTCGCATTTAAGAATAAGACACACCTCAAACACACATCAAAATAAACACAGGTAAACATGGTACATTTTTGATATTTTGCTTCGCGTTAGAAATATTGGAAAACGTTATTGAAAAAAGGCGTTCCATATATTAATATATCCCCACATATCAAATTTCATGACACAATTCGCACTTTTAGTTTTTTCATTATTTGTAGTCACGGTACACAGAGAACCGGTATGTTCGCACGCATGGAAGGCGAACGCGTGACGTCATATGGGAACCTTAATTTTCATCCGGCAATGCTAAATGAAGCGGTAATATTGTTTGAATTTTAAAATTATGTACCTATCATTGCTTTTTAAATAAGTAATTGTATTGTATATTCTTTTTACTGTCATTTTCCAATGTGCATTTAATTTAAACATGAATTTCCGTTGAAAAATAAAGATTTTAGGTATCTGTTGTCCAATATACATTCACCATAGTATATTAAAAAAAAATAAAACAGAAATAATATGAACATTCACTTTACTACTGGGTCTGTAAAAATGTTTCACATAAAATTGTGTCTACTTACTGTTATTCTAGATCGTTGAAAAATATTTGACTAAAAATAAAAACTTAACCACAAATCAATTAAGAAATTTGAAGTTTTAGATGAATAGAACCAATTACTTGATGACTTTCAAATTTGATTTACAAAATAGAAAAATGTTGATTTTAATTTAAACCAGGTTAGGAATCCAAAAATTTCAAGTGCGAACATTTTATTAGACTGTAATATACATACATAATATACAGAGTGGGCCAAAGAAAAGAGTCTACCTCGATATTTGGCAGTATTTATTAGATTTTAAGGAAATGACGAAACAGGTCGATTTTTGATCTAAGTGTGACACATTTTTACGGTACATACATTTGTCATTTGTCAACCCCCTCCGTTCCACTCCCCCCACCCCTATTTTTAAATAGGGAATAGGGGTCGTGTGCTAGCTCATTTAAAAGATTACTCGATTCTCTATTCAGTAATATAAACATAAACATAATTATTTATACAGGGTGTTCAAGAAAAAATATTTTAATTAAATTAATTGACACAAAAAGAAGAATGTATATAATTTATTTAATTCAAAATATATTCTACTGCTGTCAGAAAAAAATGTTTTTTGATAAATAAACATGGCTCTTCGCTTAATTTCAATATTCAAGCTGCCACCCATCTGCCTCTTGGTAGGTTGAATATTGAATTTAAGCGAAAAACAATATTTATTTATCAAATAAACATTTTTCTCTGTTTTCTGTCAGTAGTAGAATGTATTTTGATTTCAATAAATTGCATACATTCTTCTTTTTGTGCCAATTAATTTAATTCAAAATAATTTTTCTTGGACACCCTGTATAAATAAGTATGTCAATGTTAATATTACTGAATAAAGAATTTAATAACATTTCAAATGAGGTAGCACACGACCCGTATTCCCTATTTAAAAATAAGGGGTGGGATAAATGGAAGGGAGGGGGTTGACAAATGACAGATGTATGTACCGTAAAAATGTATACCCCTTAGATTAAAAATCGACCTGTTTCTTCATTTCCTTAGAATCTAATAAATACTGCCAAATATCGAGGTGGACTGTTTTCGTTAGCCCACTCTGTATATGTATGTATAAAATGTTCGCACTTTAAACTTTTAGATTTCTAACCTGGTTTAACTTTAAATCAATTATGTACCTATATTAAATACTATATACATATTATGTATATTATTAAAAAAACAAATTTGCGGGAAAAGTTTTATTAATAATATTAGAATTATAAAGTATCTACAAATAAAATCATTTTTTAAAATTAGAAAATTTAGATATCTTTTTGTCAAGTGATCTCTGGCAGTTTTTAAAACTTTTTTCTGTTAATATCCCTCATTCTAATATATGTTCGTGTTCTGCACATGCATAATATCACCTCAAATGGCATTATTGTCTCGGTTTTAATAAATTACTATAAAACTAATAGTTATATTATAATAGTTTTAAAAATACACGGTTATGCTAATAAACAACAATTTGTAACTAAAATATAGAATTACTTCAATCGTTAACAGCTTAATATTTTAAAACCGGCTCAATCTATTCATTTTCAACGCCACCACATACGAAATAATGCATCCAAACAATAAGCAAAAAATATCTGTTAGGTTCCCACGTGACGTGCTGCGCGGCCGAAACCAAATTTAGCGACGAAAATCGGCATACCGGTTCTCTGTGTACCGTGATTTGTAGTCAGGATCCTAAAGGCTGTCCCGAGATGAATCTCCAGACAGCCAATTTTAGATTTTAGGAACCTAATTACAAATACTGAAAAACTAAAAGTGCGAATTTTTTTATGAAATTTGGTATGTGGGGTTATAATAATATTTGGAACAAATTTTCCATATAACTTTTTCCGATATCTCTAACGCGAAGCAAAATATCACCCTGTTTGTGGATTCGCAGTAGGCCACGTTTAAAATTTAAATTTCAGTTGACTATCTTAAAAAATATGAACCATCAACCTGTTTGACTGTGCAAAATTTCAAATCTATATTTATTTTGATAGCTGAAATATAGGGGTGTCTTCATCTTAAATGCAACACACTGTATATATACAAGAAAAGATTTTCACGAAAAAATAGTAAAATAATGTAACATGATATCGGCGTAGCTCACAACTAAATATCTTGCACTGTTCTTCTGGGAGGGGGAGTGGCTTACCCTTTTGAAGATAACCTGTCTTCTCTCGATTTATGGTCATTTTACAATTCATACTCCATTCTCATACTGTATCCAGTGTCGTCTGTAGATTTCTTACAGCTATATCCAGCGGTGTTTTGCTGCGATTGCAGTTTCGTCTGCACAAAATGTGATTAGTGTTCCGGGTATTCTTGGAACGTCTGCTGTATACAGGGCCGCCTAGAGGGATGAGCGGGCCCCGGTAAAAAGTGAAGGGCGGGCCCTCGGCAAAAAGTGAAGGGCGGGCCCCCGGCAAAAAGTTAAGGGCGGGCCCCCGGCAAAAAGTGAAGAGCGAAAAAATTGTTTAATTTTTATAGAAATAAAATTATTATTAATAATACATATTTCAAATATAAATTTTATCAAATTTTGATTATATTTATAACAGTGAAAATATTTATAATACAGGTGCTATTCGAATTTTCTGATTGGCAAAAATGTCTCTAATTTTCGAAAAATCGCATGATATTGCCAAATCATTCTCAATTCACAAACTTGATAGGTAGCTAACCGATCCTGTTTCATTGTTACCTCATAGCATTCTTTATGCGAAAAAGAAAACTAAAGGATCTTTTTTCTTCTGCGACTGTCACCGGTAATGTGCAAAATATTCTTAACGCAATAACGATTCAAATTTGAGATGTTTAATTTTATTAAGCAAATCTATTGGAGAAAGTTGAGATTTACCAATATTATCCTTGTATATCGCTCTCAAATGAAAAAATTCATTTATCAATTCTTCACTGATGTCTTCTTTATAAAACTAGCGCAATACATATATCAATTTTTTTCTTAATATTGTCGTCATCTTTATCTCGAAATATCCATAAATATTAAGTAGCAAATGAATTTTATTTTCCGCATTAAATCTTCTGGTTAAATTGCTTATTATATGACAATATTAAAAAAATATTTCCCAGCGAAATATTGCGCCGGGCTCAAACTTTTCAGTCGCATCACTACTAGGCCCAGGCAAATCATCAAAAAATCTCACAGGCTTTTTGCGCCGTTTTTCTTTATTTGATGTAAATTCTGGATTTATTTCATAATTGCTGGTAACTAATTTAGATTCTTCAACATGGATTCTTCTGATTTTTTGTAAATATTCTAGAAGCTCTGATATATTTTTAATCTCCATATCCATACCACAGTTTTATCTGAATGCACTGTAGTATTTGACTCCTGTGATTTATTGCTGTTAAAATTTTAAACAAAATCGAAGGTCAAAAGATTAAATATAGGCGAGTATTTTCTAATTAAACGCAATATGGACATAAAGTGAAGAGCAAAAAAACGGGAAAAATTACGTCTTTGGTCTGGTCGACGCCGGGCCCCTTACATCGCCGGGCCCCGGTAAAATGTACCGGCTGTACCAACCCCTCGGCGGCCCTGGCTGTATATATGTATGTTATACAGAAGGGGTGATAAGACCCAGTGGTACTCCAGCTTCCGGGGCTCCGTGTTCAGATAAAACTTGTTCTGTTGGGCACCTGAACCTCCGGTGCCACTTTATCGAAGGCTTCGCTTATATTTAGCAAGGGTGCTCTTGAATATTGCTTGTCGTTGAAACTACAGTCGGAAAATGAAAGAATACCCATGAACGATCACATCAATCACTTATTTTGTATTTGCTGTATTTTTCTATAAATAACAAACGTTTGGTGTAGAAAAAGATAGCAAATACAAAATAAGTGATTGATGATTGATGTGATCGTTCATGGGCAATCTATCATTTTTCCGACTGTAGCTGCTATGTACTCTGTAAGTCTGAGTACTTGTAGTTCGCTGGAATGTTGAGCTCTGAATTTGAATTCTGCTTCTGGAAGTAAGTTAATCGGCCTGTAACTTTGCGGAAATGTGTCGTTTTTTTCTGACTTCAGTATCAAGATCATGTGCTTCCTTCCATCGGTTTCGGAAGAGCCTTTCATCACTTTGGGAAGAGTCTATTTTATATTTTCTGTAAATTTCGTGATTGGCTTTATAAGTACTCTGCAACTATTAAAGTGATCTTTTAAGATAACTTTTTGAATGTGCTCAAAACAGGGGCGTCATTTGGGCATCCAGGGGGGGCATTTGCCCCCCCTGGCCCTAAAAAATGACTGAAATTTACAAAAAATACATCAATATTCATCATAACATCATATATAATGTATTGTATATATAGTGCTTGCCCCCCCCCCCCAAACAAAATTTCAAATGACGCTCCTGGCTCAAAAATTCCGTTGGTTTAGTAGGTGTCTTTCGTATTTTTTTTTGTTAATCTGAATCGTGTACGATTGTTTTCTTTCTGATGAATTTTTAAAACATCTAAATTACTGAATAGATGAATTTTTATATTATTTTTTAGTTACTCAAAAGTTATTAATGAAGCTTACTAACGGGTAGTCACAATACAAAAGTCACTGTTAATTGTAACCTTTTAATAAAAAATATTTACAAAGTTAACAGGTACATAATTTTTAATCTACATAGTTAAACAAATAATAAAAAGATTAGGCCTGAATCCCGCGTACCAAAAAAGTTTATTAATCGCAAGCTGAAAATTTGTTAATAGCTTAACGGTGTTTACTCGGACAAACTTTGATGAATTGGAACACTCAGTGGCGTAGCGTAGTGGGGGCGGCGGGGGCGACCCGCCCCGGGCGGCACTTTTTAGGGGGCGGCAAAATTGAACAATTAATAATAAAAATATTTTGTAAATATTTGAACCATTTTATATATTTATTGCAACTACAAATTCGGACCGATTGAAAGGAGCACGGAATCTTTAAAATCAAAAGGGGAGACAAGACGGCTTACTAAGGAATGGTTTTACCGTACCTACATTGACTAACGGCGAAAAAGTTTTACGTACTTGGATGGCTTATTCTTCATCTAAAGCAACATTATTTTGCTTTTGTTGTCATTTATTTGAGAGAGAAAATATACCGAATGGATCTAAATTTTGCTCATCTAATGGATTTAATACTTGGTGGAAATTAAATCCTAAGGTTTCAAGTCACGAATCAAGTGCACTACTCATCCAAAATTATTGCAAATGGGAATTGGAGAGCAGACTTCAAAAAAGACAGACTATTGACAAAAAAGAGCAAGACGTAGTGGCAAAAGAAATAAAGAAATGACAGGAAATTCTTATCAGAATGTTTGATACTATAAGATTCCTTGCCAAACAAAATTTGGCTTTGTGTGGACATTATAGAAAACGACACCAGTACCAATAGAGGCAACTTTTTAAAATTGGTTAATTTAATTGCAAAATACGAGCCTGTACTTCGTGAACATCTTGTAAGTTCTAAAATGTGTGGCAAAATTTCAATCACTTATATGTCACCACAAATAAAAAACGAATTTATTACCATTTTGGGAAATAATGTTCGCCAACATATCATCGGACAAATAAAAATGGCTAATGCCCGGTTGCACCAACAGATCTTAAGCTTAAGACGAGAATAACATAAGAATTACTATAATATAATTATAATATACATATGTAGGATTGTAAATAGTTAACCTTGTATTTTAAATTTCCCTGTATATCATTTTTCCTTGATTATTAGTAGAAATACAAAACGAACGGCCGTCCCTTAGGGCATCTGTGTGGGCGTATCTAATCGTTGTGTTTATTTTCGATCGTTAAAGATCAACAAGTAGCGAAGTAGCTAGCTTGACTAATTTTGTATTATTGGGTTATTGGAAGCAGCGGCGGCTCGTGGCCTAAAAAAGTGGTGAAGATGAGGAAAGTCTACCGGACCCAAAAGAAATTTCGGTATACTTATACCTATGACGCGCCCAAATCTCATTAAAAATTCTTTAAAAAATGTTTAGAGTTTAGGGCCCTAACAACTTGAAAACTTTTTTATGGCACTTATATTAGAGACGAGGATGAAGAGCTACTTAAACAAAAAAGCAGTATGTATTAGATAGATTAATAAAACTGACTCAATTAATTTTTATAAATCAAGTCGAGTCTTTGATCGTTTATGGAAGCAAATCTATCAATGATATCTTCGTAGAAAGGATGCTTGTGCATAAGTTTATATAATAGTTCTCTATGAGTGCGATAACAGTCAAACTAAAAGTTTTTAGCCTTTTTAAGCATGAAAAACTTCTCTTTCTACAGATACGGTATTCGATGGAATTGTCAGAATTAAACAAAACAAATTATAGGCTTCTGTAACAATGTCTTTAATTGGTTGTAATTTTATAACCATTTTTTGCAAATTACCATTTTTTTAATTTCCGTCAGCATAAAAAAGGCAGAGCTCTCTTTTAAGTTTTTGAATTTTAGTAAATATTTGCCAAAAACTCAAAATAAATTTTGAAAAGCGTCGGAAGGAATGATCAAACTGTATGACCCAAACTTTGTTGTATCTGCTAAGCTTATTCATCACAATCACAATTCACAAAGAATTTTAATTCATCACAATCCTGAAAATGTACATCCATTTCCATTAAAATATACATGTATATTAAATAAAAAAATTGGGTAGAATTTGCATTCGTACTCATACCTTCATCACACCTATAGATCTTTTCAAAGTATTAATAACGGTCATTCTGCTTGCTTTGTCAAAAACAGAATTAAAAAATTATTCGCTTCTTTTATCACGTATTAATTGACGAGTCCTTTTTATCAAGTACGTTTTTTTTTTAAGAAAGTCATATAAAATATCTGTTATAATATGAAAAATGTCGATAAAAACTGCTAAAAATGTAAACTCAAAATCATTTAAATCTCATAAAAAGCCTTTAGACAGCTGAACTGATTTTCGGTCTTCCATATTCCGAAAAAAAAAACGAATACTGCCCATCATAGCACGCATCCAACTAAAATTTTACTAGGTGAATACGGCGGAGTTATTAGGGAGTTTTTGTGCACACAAATACGTAAACGTAACCCATCTTTTTGACATATACGCTTGCGCATTAATGATTGAACTCCCGTATCTCGATGCGTATTACCTAAAGTAGCGCTCTGATACGTACGTGAGAACGCATCCCTATCGAGACGAAAGTCACCGAATGCACACGAGTATCTTGCCCGATTGGCGATTACCTACCAATGGCTACCAAATGAACATTTCATCAGCGTACTACCAGTACCCGTTTATAAATATTTAAAGTTATATTGGTTATTGGTTTAGTCTATTTGAGTAAAATTATTCTGTGTTTGTAATTGGAAATTGGAACTTCATAATAGATTTAAAATTTTATTGTTTTCAAGTTGTCTATTAATAAAGCAAAACAAACAAATCTTGTATTAATTTAAGAAATACAGTGATCACCACAATTAATAACTTGATAAATAAATGAGCTAATTTCTGTACAATTTTCAAATAAATATGAACAAACTATTTACATTATACTGGAATTCTGATGTAGGTACAATAATTTACAACTAAAAAGTAGGTATAAACAAAAATAAAAAAATTTTAACCTAAGGAAAAATAATATTTTTATATTTAAATAGAAGCAATAAAAACCATACAATTTCATCATTCATTTATCTTTCTTTACATTTGTATATTAATTGTATATTGTGTGAACATTGTTTTATTTTTTTAATGTCAACGGAATTTAAAAATTACTTTACGATTTGCTTTACGTTACGTTAAGGCAGTCACAAAAACTACCTATTTTAACGTTCGTCCTCTACGACACGTTAGTGGCTTTACGTATACGGAGATGCGTACGTTACGTAGCAACAAAAACTCCCTATTTTTAAATTCATCTGCACTTGCTAATTTGGGTACTACCAGTGCCGATATGATGACGTCACGTTGCCATGACAACCGTTGACGCTTGTGCAGCCGAGAACCGAAATTTCATCTTCGTCTTCATCTAACTCTGCTCGAGTCATAGAGGTCAAATGACACAGGCCAGTATCTGACCGTCAAGGACCTACAGTTTTAATTTTTGGATTACATATTGAAATTCTTTTTGAATTACATATTAAAATTCATTTTTAATTTTTGGAGTAATTAAAAAAAATAGGTTTGTAATTAATTTCAGGATTTAGATATAATAATGCTACTTATATTTTTTTATTTTTTTTTGTCTCAATTTGATTATATTTTTTGGTGAAGATCACCTTCACCTACTTCACCTGGCCGGCCGCCGCTGATTGGAAGATGTCGGTATATGCTTTGAACTAATTTTAATTGGGTTGTTTCGCAGGAAAAAGGAGATTAGTCTAAGACGGTTTGTTTTAGCGTAGGGAAAGAGACCGAATACATTCAGTCGATTTTAAGATCTCAGCGACATTAGACATGTTATTGATTACAAGACGCATAGGGATAATACTAAGACGGGTATTATATTGATTAGACGCAAATTATCGATAAATACATTTCTTTTTGTAAAAATAAGAACACGTAGAATTTTGGTCGCAAAGTACACTTTTACACTTCGATAATTTAATAGTAACAATAATTTAGTCATCTATTTTATTAATTAAAACTATTAAACATCAAACGGACTTTTATTACGATCGTCTTTAAACAAAACCTACATATATTATAATAAAAATATCATAATATAGTAATAGATATATTTGATAATAAGGTAAGAATCGAAAATTATGGTGCAACGTAAGTGATACTCAAGGAGGCCCTATTTATAAGTAGAGCTTAGCTAAGCTGGAGCTTAAGATCTGTTGGTGCAATCAGGTATAAGTATTATTCAATTATATTCGACAGCACTCCAGATCTTTCTCATAAAGATCAAACAAGTCAGGTATTAAGATACGTCGTAATTGAAAATCAGGAAGTAAAAGAAATGAAATCTTATATCTCTATCTCTATTTCAATCTATTTCAATGAAATCTCTATAGATTTCATTGAAACTAAAGAGAAAACTGCTGAAGGAATTTCAAAGATGATTTTGGACAAGATTCAAACTGATGGCCTAGATATAAGCAACTGTAGAGGTCAAGCATATGATAATGCTGCTGTTATGACTGGAAAGTATTCAGGAGATCAGCAAAGAATTCCAGAAATAAACCATAAAGCTGAATTCGTACCTTGCTCAAATCATTCGTTAAGCCTAGTTTGTTTACACGCTGCCTCAGTTGAGGTGGATTCAGTAACTTTTTTCGGCACTTTAGAACGTTGCTATTCTTTTTTTTCCTCATTGGCACATCGTTGGGAAGTTCTGATTGCAGCTACAGGCAAAAGGGTTCAAGACACGCGGTGGAGTGCAAGAGGCGATGCCGTAAATGTGACATGGCATCATTACAAAGACATTCTCGTCACTTTGGAAAAACTGACAGAGGCAGGTGAAAGCTTAAACACCAGGACAGATGCAGGTGCTTTACTAGTTTCGATGCAGTCATTTTCCTTTCTTTGTTTTTTGGACCTGTGCATGGCAACCGGTGCTACATGAAGTGAATGATGCACAAAAATATTTACAGGGGATTTGACATAAGATTGTGCGCTCAGAAAGTAAATGCTTTGCAAATAATATTGACAGATAATTAATAAATGTGATTGTAAAACTTAGATAAACTTTTTTATTTAAAATTATCTAACCTGTATACTGCAAAATAATGATGACTGTTCTCGCCGAGTTCTCTATAATTAATGTATGTAATATACACTAAATTAAAATACCTAAATAAGAGGGCGGCAAAATTGTCTTCCGCCCCGGGCAGCCGACATTCACGCTACGCCACTGGGAACACTGGATCAGGAGAAGTTTTAATTGTGGAACGTGATTTTAATTGTGAAACGTGTCATCCTGGCAAGTTAATGATTGTGAAGCCTATCAAGTTGTTTTTAAGTTTATTCAATAGCAAATTTTATAGAATATATGAAAAAATATTTGTCCGACAGATATCTTTTGCATTTTATTAAGTCCGACACGTATAACATGTCAAATGACAGGAATTATGTTAATGTAAATAGCAGTCTGATTTTTTCATGAGAGTTTAATGAAAGGGTAACAAACAAATAAATTAGAAATTCTGTCCGACAAAATACATGGGTCGTTTTCGTATTCTGACGTTCGAAACCTGTAACCTATTCCACAATTAAAACTTCTCCTGTTCCAATGTTCATTTACATCAAAGTTTGTCCGACTAGACACCGTTAAGCTATTAACAAATTTTCAGCTGGCTATTAATACACTTTTTTGGTACGCGGGATCCAGGCCTAGATGTCATATGTCAAATAGCTAGTTATTACACTAAACAACAGATCATATACCCAACACCTAAAGACAAAAGTAATGAATCGCTGGCGCCAAGTGGATGCTTAGGACCAATTAGAAAAATAAATAGACTCGCTGGATATCCTGATGTTTCACTCTTCTGGTTCGAAATTATAATGTAATGACTATCGTCAGCATTCATCATCATCAATCAGCCCAGATTTGTCCATTGTTGAATATAAGCCTCCTTCAGATATTTCCTTCTTCTGTTCTGCGCATCTACTATACAATTGACTATTCCTCTACTCTGAAGTCGTCGGTCAATCGCGTTGGGGCTGGGCTTCGCTTTTCTGCCCGTGGTCTTCACTCAAGCAATTCCTTCATCCATCTGTCGTCTTCCACTCTTGCAACATGTTCCACCCATCTCCATTTTTACCTTGTAATACGTTCGATATCTTCCACTCCGATTCGTCTACGAACTTCCTCGTTTCTTACTCCATATCTTAAGTTTATTCCAAGTATTGATCTCTCCTTCTTTAGTTGTCTCCTCAATTTTTCCCCTGATGTTTTTGTGAAGTTAGGGTTTCTGCTCCGT
The DNA here is from genome assembly GCF_917563875.1 of Diabrotica virgifera virgifera. NCBI lineage: Eukaryota > Metazoa > Arthropoda > Insecta > Coleoptera > Chrysomelidae > Diabrotica > Diabrotica virgifera. Next base: position 41,830,862 of record NC_065448.1, read on the forward strand.
ATGTTAGGACTATATCGCCAGCATTAATTTTGTGTAAAATAGTATTTATTACCTTTACTTTTTGTTGATGACGCACTAACATTTTGATAATAAGGAAGGAAATTCTTTTTTAATCACCAAACTTCTTGGAAAGCACTAATCAATAACTAAACCAGGGTAATAAGCTGGAAATAGACCATGTTCGGGACACTCAAAGATGCAGGTAGATGACTACTTTTTTAGTTATTGTAGACCTATAGGAACAAAACCTACCTGTTTCCTGCCTAAAGTTCGCGTCCGTTTTTTAATGATTAACCATTTAGTGCAAAAATCGCGATTTTTTCGATTTTTTGCACCCCATTCAAAAGCTAAACAGTTGACATAAAACTACAAAATTTAATTTTTTAGAACATTGAAAAACTTTCAAAATGCCGATTTTTGAAAGTTAAAAAGTTAATTTGTTGCTACGCAAACTGCAAAATAAGTGAAAATCGTTATTTGTTAATAATTTTTACTAAAACTACTTTAGAACTTTAGTGTTTCACCCAAAGTTGTGTATTGGGGTACTTAACAAACCCTTAAAATTTGAGACCGATCCATTAATTAGTTTAAAAGTTATTCTATTTGTTTATTTCAAAAACTAAAAAAGGCAACTTAAAACTACTATCATTTTCTATATCTCGGGATCTACTGAATATATTTTGATCTTTCTTTTTTTAATTTGTATGCAATTTTTCTGTACATTACAAATATGTAATTTGTCTATTTGCAATTTGACATTTATTAATTAATAAACAATCTAATTTGTTTAAACAATTTTTGAATAAATAATTTTTCCCCAAAAATCCATGTTTTTAATCAGACTGTCATTATTAATCATAGAAAAAGTTAAGTTATAATTTAATAAATAAATTGTCTTCAATAAATAATTATATAATATAATTTATTTATTAAAGTGAACTTTAACGTTTTGTATGATCATTAATGATACTATGATTAAAAAAATAGATTTTTGTAAAAAATTATTTTTTCAAGAATTGTTTAAAAAAATTAGACTGATTATTAATTAATAAATTTATAAACAAATTGCATATTTGTAATGTACGTAGAAATTACATACAAATTAAAAAAAGAAAGTTGAAAATCCATTGAGTTGATCCGGAGATACAGAAAATTGTATTAGTTTGACATTGCTTTTTCGGTATTTTAACTCGATGGATTCGTAGGTTCCCCCTAGTAACCGTTTGAACTACAATTTTGAAAAATCGTAGAGGGTGCTGTGAAAATACAATGTTTATGCAAATTTTTTAACAAAAAATACAAATCCCATTATTTAATACTTTTTAATTAAACTATGGGTGATTTAATATTAATATTAATATTAAATTAATATAAAATTGGATTAATATTTTTTAATTAATCTAATTAAACTTTGGGTGAAACCCTAAAGTTAAATTTAGTAAAAGTTATTAACAAATATCGATTTTCATTTATTTTGCAATTTGTGAACTTGTGAAGCAACAAATTAACTTTTTAACTTTCAAAAATTGGTATTTTGAAGGTTTTTCAATGTTCTAAAAAATTAAATTTTGTAGTTTTATGTCAATTGTTTAGCTTTTGAATAGGGTGCAAAGAATCGAATAAATCGCGATTTTTGCAATAAATTGTTAATAATTAAAAAACGGACGCGAACTCTAGGCAGGAAACAGGTAGGTTTTCTTCTTATAGGTCTACAATAACTAAAAAAGTAGTCAGCTACCTGGACCTTTGAGTGTCCTGAGAGAATCCTTATTACCCTGGACTAAACATTGTGAGAACCAACAGTGAGTTTCTCGTGATTTTTGACATTTTACCTTTCCGTGGATAATATGTCTTTCCATGTTTTCCGTGTCTGCACTCATAACAGATCCAAAGTATTTTAATAGGGCTTTTCATTCACAGTCATTTGTTTCGAGCTTCTGTCATATGTCACATAAAATTAATATATCTACGTCATACGTTATTGATATATACCAATGATACAAACCAAAGACGTATGGCGTAGATATATTAATATTATGTGACACATGACAGAAGCTCGAAACAAATGACAGTCGATGAAAAGCCCTATTGTTGGAAATGGACTGTTTGCTGGAGAGCCGTTTGCTGGCCTGTGTGTCATTTGTCCTGTGGTCGGTCCACGGAATTTGTAATATTTTTCTCCAATAGAACATTCGCGTGGTATCTATCTTTCTTCTTTCCGCTTGTCATGGGGTCCAAGATTCACATTCGTATGGCAGTAATGGGAATATTAAGCAGTTCATCAACCTCATTTTTAGAGTTCGTGAAATTTTGAGCCCTTCCATATGTTGCCCATCTTTCGTACGGCGACTTTTGCTAGATAACATCTACGTTTTATTTCTTCCTGTTGTGATGCCGTGTTTGTGATAAATGATCTCAAATATAAGTATGAGCTCATAACCCCAATCCGGTCAGTAGTGGTTTTATGTGGATGGTTGTTATGGTAGTCTATCCACTATCTTTGTCTTCGAGGCCACTAGCATGATCTTTGTCTTCGAGATGTTTTACTGTATAAACTTAAATCATTTGTCACTGCTACATAAATAGACCTGTAGTAGATAGATTTTTGTTCTATATTTTAGTTATTTGACACAAGACTCTAATTTTAATTAAAATTTTCAACTTAAAATAAACAACAATAATTAAGTGTACATTACTCATGCGCTACTAAATTTCCATCTATCTGTATGACTAGGATTCTTTGCGGATTTTACAAATAAAATTAAGATTTATTAAATAAATTACAAATACATAAATAATAGTCATCGATGCTTGCATCTCTGTTTTTCCATAACGTTGTTCCATGTGAAGTAAATAAATGGAATGGGTTTAAAAGCATGTAAAGGAATATGCTATAATTTCCTTCACCAATAAAATAATGTTCTAAATTTTTCACAGTGAAAGTAATTAAATTTATCGACATTTTGTTTCAACGTTTTGATTTCCAATCTGGAACGTTTATTTTTGTCTTCTCGCATTCCGTATTGCCGCATAACTGTCGGCTTTGTCTCTCATTTTCCTCATCTGTTACTATGTTTCCCCTCTTATTTCCGATTTCCTGTTTTAAGATATTTGTTTCATATGGCTCTTTCTAAGCCTACCTCTTTTTCTTCTTCCTTGTCTTTTGGCCTCTATCACTTCGTTTATTTTCCATTTTCGTCCATTCTAGTTCTGTCCTTTTCTTTTTTTTCGGTTCTTTTTTTCCAGTTTCTCCTATTGGTTTCTCTTTTAACTTGTTTGTAATATTTTTATTTCTCTATTTAACTTTGCCCTCCCAGCTATATTTTCAGTTGCTTATTTTTGCATTTTTACCAAAAAAAAATTGATAAATAGCAAGCTGAAAATTTGTTAATAGCTTAACGGTGTCTAGTCGGACAACTTTGATGTACGGGAACACTGCAACAGGGGAAGTTTTAATTGTGGAACAGTTTAAAAATTTGGAACGTCAGATTACGAAAACGTCCCACGTATTTTGTCGGAGAGAACATCCAATTGATTTGTTACCCTTTCATTAAACTCTCATGCAAAAATCAGACTGCCATTACTAACCAACACGATTCCTGTCATTTGACATGTTCTTCGTGTTCCATTCAACAAATCAATTGGAACTTCTGTCCGACAAAATACATGCAACGTTTTCGTAGTCTGACGTTACAAATTTTTAACCTGTTCCACAATTAAAACTTCCCCTGTTCCAGTGTTCCCATACATCAAAGTTTGTCCGACTAGACACCGTTAAGCTATTTACAAATTTTCAGCTTGATATTAATCAACTTTTTTTGGTACGCAGGATCCATGTCTAACAGGATTTTTAGTACTGTCATTACCTTCCATAGGCACGTGCAGTTTTATTTCCTGAATTATTTCCCTTTTCTCTATGTACTTAATCCAAAGCATATTCCCCATATTTTCTATCCTATTTGAAATTTCTGGGTCTTGCTCACCATCGTTCGATATAATCCTGTCCAGGTATTTGTAAGTCAGTTGTCACCATCTAATGTTTTCTTATTTGTTTTTTTATTTCCTCCGTTATCGCATTAAGAGGAAACAGTAGCGATCAAAAGGTAACAAAAACGCGTTCCAAGATTGCGGCTGTAATTTTGAATATTTTTTCGAGATATTTGGCACACGTATTCGTAATATAATAAAGAATGGCGGTACAGAGCCCAATTTGAAAAATATATTAATATGTGAAAATTACCCTGTAATTAAATACAATATTAAAAAACGAGCCTGTACCGCCATTAAGAAGAACAAAAAATACACTTTCTTCAAATAAACCTTTTTATCCGATGCCTAGATTTTGTGTCATTTTGGAACTACTAAAATTTTTTATTTCATTAGTAGTTCCAAAATGACACAAAATCTAGACATCGGATAAAAAAGTTTATTTGAAGAAAGTGTATTTTTTTGTTCTTCTTAATGGCGGTACAGGCTCATTTTTTTAATATTGTATTTAATTACAGAGTAATTTCCACATATTAATATATTTTTCAAAGTGGGCTCTGTACCGCCATTCTTTATTATATTACGAATACGTGTGCCAAATATATTGGAACGCGTTTTCGCTACCTGTTGATCGCTATTGTTTCCTCTTAAATAGTCATTGCATATTTTGTTGGTTGTCTGTCTGAGGTTGTTTTTTCTTTAATGTATTTTTCTTCAGGGATCTACTTTATTTCTTTTCTTTTTTTAATTTATTATTTTAATTGGCAAATAAGCTACAATTTACCTTGAAAAATAATTTTATAATTTTATTAACGTTTCGACTTCCACTTCGGACGTGGTTGTCAAAATTCAAAATATTAATATGACAATATTAATTAATATTAATGTAACTTAGAGTTTATTTTCATTAATAATTTTTATTTTGACAACGACGTCCGAAGTGAAAGTCGAAACGTTATCTAATAAAATTATGGTTTAAGTTAAATTGTGGCTTATTTCCCAATTAGAATAATAAATTACATAAATGCCACAAAGAAATAGCTTCAGAACAATATTTCTTTTTTTAGTTTAGTGAATATTTTATAAAGGTGTACTATTTTACCTGCTTTTAAACAAAACAAAATAAATAAATAAAACTTAAACAAGTAACTTGTATCTGTATCTACAGTTGGCATCCATGAACATAGGTAACGTTATGGAAAATAGCTGCAGCAGCTGAGCTTAAAAAACTACAGGGTGATTGAGTAGTATACCTTGGGATACCTGTTGGTGGACAGCAAGGTGGTGACTCTCCATTTCCTTTATGGATTGCGGCGCTATTTAGAAGCTCTTTTTCCACTGAAGCTTGATGGCGAAGTTGCTCCAGTCGAAGCTGGTTTTGCCGTTTCCACTTGGTTCTGCAGTGAAAGAAAACCAGCTATTACTAAGATTATATTTTATTGTTTATTGTTTGGATATTATGTAACAATAGCAATGAATTAAAAACTATTATACTATTAAAAAATCAGTAACAATCAAATTTCTTTTATTTAAAACTAGCTGTATTATTTTTTTCGCGAGATATGTTCATAAGTATAATAGATAATAATGTAGGAACAGCAAGATAATTCAAACAAGTGAGCAGTAATTGAACCGTTTGCAATATATAGCAGACAAAAATAAAGATATCTGATCAAACAATCATCATTATCAATTAGTCAATCGCGTCCACTGCTGGACATGGGCTTCCCTCGATTCTTTTCAGTTTTCTCTACACTGGGTCGCTTGTAGCCAGTTTCCTGCCACTCTTTTTACGTTGTCGGCCCACCTAGTCTATAGTCGTCCTTGTCCTCTTTTAGAGTTTCTGCATTAAACAAAAAGGTTAGTAATAGCCAAAGAACCAATAAGATGCAGATTGGAGTTAGACAATCAAACTTTGATTGTCTAACTCCAATCTGCATCTTATTGGTTCTTTGGCTATTACTAACCTTTTTGTTTTTTGGGCTAATATTTTCATATTCATTTCTTTTGCGTTAATGTTGAATTCGTGCAGTAATCTTTGTAGGTCGTCTTTGCATTCTGCTACTTACACGGTGTCATCAGCATAACAGAGTATTTTTATCTCTGTATCGCCCATTTTGTACCCTCTTTTTTTCTTCACTTGTTTTATTATTGCATTCAGCATTATGTTAAACAGTAGAGGGATTAGTGAATCTCCTTGATTGATTCCTGCGTTTGGAAATTACTAAATGATTAAATTTAATTTAAAAAAATTAAGTAATCATCAACATCACAGTCACTAACATATTATGGTCCATTCCACGAACATACGCTTGTTTTGGATTACTTCGACAACGAGTATTTTACTGTGCAACATAAGAAGTACGAAAGTAAGTGGCGCTAATAATTATTCCAATAAACAACAATGTAATTTGCAATTTACTTTCGTTCTTCTTATTTTGCACAGTAAAATATTCGTTGTCGAAGTAATCCAAAACAGGCGTATGTTCGTGGAATAGGGTATAGCAGATGTGTCGTGGTTAATTATTGAGCTTCAACAGCTCGAATCGTTTGATTATTTAATGATATTTCTCCGCTGGTCGCGGCCATGTGTGTTACTTACATGTACTGCCTTGCCTAGTAAACTGTATGTTGAGAAGCTTTTTCGTAATGTCTGTTCATCTCTGTGGAGATTTGCCACGTTGGCGTTGACTCTGAGGCCTTCCTTGGACCACCAACAATTATACAACAAGTAATGACTTTCAAATACCTGGGAATTTTATTAATCTATCAGTCGATAAGAATATCGAAGAAGAGGTAAAAGACCAAATAATGAAAGCCAATAGAACGGCAGAATGCCTAAACGACACAATTTGAAAAAACAAACACCTAAGAGTGGAAACAAAGGCCCAAATATATAAGTGAATTATTAGGCCAGTTATGACTTAGGCAGCGTTTAGACACAGCGATAAATCGCAGCAATTTATCGATATCAATCGAGTTGCTTCAATTTATCGTTGTGTGTAAACGGTACATCGCAGCGATTTATCGAAATAGAAATTGGATTGGAGTTGGTATCGGATTGGATCAATTTATTCTAACGACCGAGTTGTTTCAGTTTATAATCAATCGCAACAATTTATCGCAGCGTCTAAACAGCTTTAAAAGAATCAATAAATCGCAGCAATTTATCGTCACAATAAATTGCTGCGATTTATAGCGGCGTCTAAACGCCACTTTTCACCGCCGAAACAAGACCAGATACAAGCAAAACACAAAGACATCTGGAGACCAATGAAATGAAGATCTTAAGAAGGATTGCTGGAAAAGAACTACAGGACAGGGTAAGAAGTGAGGAAATCACATATGGGACGACCAAGGAAAAGATGAAATGACAATTTAGGAAGACAGAAGACAGAATGACTGGAACCGTTGAAGAAAAACAGGCAGTAGGCCTGTATAAAAAGAAGAAGAAGAAGTAATTGCTATAAACTTATGTAACACTTACCGTCTATTTTGGTACCAAGTTTTGACTTGCGTTTCGCTGAGATTGAGTGCATCAGCAACATCACTCCTATCAGCAACGGAAAGGTACTTTTGACACCGAAATTTTCGTTCCAGGTAAGCCAACTGAGCATGTGTGAACGCGGTTCTTCGCCTGCGAGGTTTTCTTCCTTTAGAGTTTTCCGAAGACCCCGTTTGTTGTCCTTCGCCGCCGCCCACAAAGAAGACTCCTTTACTGGGAGACGACGCAACAATTGCTGCCGTTGATGAAGGCGGCGATTCGATGTCGATGTCCGTGTCGGCGTCGTGGGACAGAGGGATGGATTCTTGGTCGGAGTAATCGGGATAAGCTGAGAAAAAGAGATAAGTGTTAAAACTCGACAATATGTATTGCTCGCCTAGTTGTACATAATACATTCTAGAAAAATAGTCACTTTTTTTAAAGAATATATACGAACAAGAATAAAAAATTGCTAAACGCGGTAAAAATGTAAGTTGCGCTACAAAATAGCTGATATGATTATTACGTGGCACAAAATCGTTATTATGAAACAGTTCGTGAAGTATGCTTTTTGCGAACGCACGCGATGTTTAGAGCACGAGCGACAACGGAGCGAGTGCTATACATCGCGTAAGTTCGCAAAAAGTACTTCACGCACAGTTTCATACAATATTTTATCTATGATGAACAAATAAAAAAACTGTAACTCTTCGTCACTGGAATTTATTTCTATTCTACAATTTTTAGAACTTTGACATTTAAAAATTCTAACTTCTTTCAAACCACAAAACTGTTAAAACTTTTGTCGTAATTTATTGCTCATTACGTCATTACCATGACAACGCGAAAGTTAAGGATATTTGATTAAATGAAAGTGTGTCAAAAACAGGGCGAAACAGTTATTTTCCTAACTAGTACGGAAAGTGATACTTTCACGGACGAGACTGCCGTTGACCCGAACGGCGCGATAGCGGAGTTCGGGCAAACAGTCGAGTGCGGGGAAGACACTTTCCGCATGAGTTAGGAACAATATTTTTTCTAGTGCCGTACGTTTGGAAAAAAGCCACAAAAAATAGAGTTTTATCATTGATTATAGTATTGGAGGGGTTACCTCCAATACTATAATCAATGGTTTTATCAATTTTTATTTAGAAGTGAAAATACACAAATTAATTCTTTGACAAGGTTGTCAAAAACAAACTTTCTATATAATGGGTTACCACGACGGCGATATTGGTTTCCATGACGACGATTCAAAACCATTGTAATTGTCTACTGATCTGACTTTTAATATTATGTCACAATAATTTTATTTCATCAAATTATCGCGCTAATTTCATTAAAACATGAACACAATAAGATAAATTTGAAATAAATTAGTAAATAATATCTAAATATTAGTTTATTTCATGTATTATAATATATTATAATGCCATATTACAAGGTATTTTACTTTCCCGCACGCCGTGCGGAAAAATTTACTTTCACGCACGCCGTGCGGGAAAGTGCAACTTTCGGAAACGAAATGCGTGCGTGAAAGTGGCTCTTTTAGCACGGCCGTAGAAAAAAGTAATTCCCATTTAAAATACATTGTTCCTTCACGCACACTTTAAACACTTCACGCACTGCTATCTATAATTAAAGTTTTCACAAACTAAAAACTTATACATAATATGACATAAAGTAGAGTAGATAAATGTATTTTTCTATGGATGCTATACAATGTGTAACTTCTCTCACTACCTACATACATTCAAAACGAACAATTCCTCACGCAGTGAGAAAAGTCGGCCATTGCAGTGAGGGTTCTCCTATGGTTTATATTACATAAGATTGTCGTTTCCATGGTAACATGCACAATACAAACACAATTAATCTTGTCAAGCAAAATATGTTGAAGCAAAACTTACCAGGAATTACCTTTTAAATCTGTTCAAGAATAACTGTTAATTAGAATTTTAAATAAATAATGCATATAAATTTTAAGAATATTAAATACCGACATGTACAAATTGTACATATATGTATTTTATTTTAATTTAAATTGTATTTTATTAAAATTTAATTTAAATTATTTAATTTTGAATTTTGAACTCTTGACAAAAACGCATCCATAGAAAAAGTACAGTGTACAGCACATGAGAAAATCACATATTTCTCACTCGCTTGATTTGCGGCCCTCTAATATGTCTTTTTTCTCACTTGTTGTACAATATACTATTTCATGTTGCTGGAAAATAAGATTATAGTTATATTTTGAAATATTTTTCCATAATATTTGCTAACTATAAAATAAAACTCACCACAAAATAAAACCTTTCATACATTTTGTGGTAAGTTTTTTTATAAATTAAATGTATGAACTTAAAAGTAATGTTTCTCGATTACACGTTAAGCATTATAAACCACTAAACCATTATCGCCGAAATGGTCTAAAAGTTACGACGGCAAACTTTTGATCGGGAAAACTGAGTTCATATCCCAACCATCCCAATATACAGGGTGTTTCATTAAGAATTGTCCATATAGTAACTGGAGAAGCCTTAGCACAATATACGAAGATTTAACCTAAAACACTTAAATAAATTGTGGCTCCTTACTGAGATATAGAGTGATTTCTTACAAATATTCTAAAATTATTTTAGCCCATTGTTTTAACACTTTCCAATATTTTTTGTTCACACTTGACAAACAGTTTACACATGTTAAGATACTTTCTCTAATGTTAAAAGATAGTTTTCCGCTGTTACCAAAGGCGTGCTGTAGGGATATATACTTAATCTTTCCCTTTTATTCCCCCTCACAATATACGCCACTGTCGTAATAATCATTTCAGAATGTTTTTTCGATTCTTTGTTACTTTCTACTTAAATACAGGGGCGTAACAGAGGGCCCCGCAGCGTGAAGCTTGCGAAGGGCCCCAATCGCTTAAGGGCCCCATTTTGTCATCTGATATTATGTAAAAATCTGTTATTGTTATATTATTTTTACGTTGTCTGTTTAAATTTAAAAACGTAAAAATTTCTAACTAGACCTATTTGCCAAGTGAATCATCTCATAATATCTATTATAGAAACTTAATCGCTTCCGGATTACCGAAATTTTATGCCAGCGACAATAAACTACTTATATAAACGTGACTATTGAAAGATATTAGAATTGCAATTTGACGAATTTAAGAACAATATTTTTAAATCTAAAAATGGGTTTTCTTTCTCTCTGTTCTTTACCTACTTTTAGTATTTCGATACAATATTATCGCCAGTAATTTCATATTGGTGGTTTGCATTGAATGTTATTTATGTTTGTGTTGTTTTACGGTTATAGTTGCATCAGTTTGGTACGCATTTATTTAACAATTATTGACGACTTTTCTTGTGTAGGTAATCATTGGATAATCTCTCAACAGATAAACGGTAAGATAAGGAAATTATAACACTTACGCTTTAGGGGAGTCAATGTAGAAAAGCTTGCATTGTTTCGGTTTCGGAAAAAATCAAACACGCTTATATTTTTCTAAAACATTTTTTGTTAGTTTATATATCTTATCTTAAAGTGAAAAGTTCTACTCACATATGCCTCTAATTGTTTATTAATTCTTTAAACAATAAAACTGTTTTATATTAAATAATTTTAAAAGATATCGGCGAATTCATCATTTTACTTTGTTCAAAAATGTTTCTATTTGCTTTTTGATTATGCTGAATTCAAACATGCCATTAAATCAGGGCCATAAGTACGATGTTGGGGCCCTGGGGCAAACGTGAACTGGGGGCCCCCTACCGGGAGGTCTGGGGTTAATCACCCAGCAGGAGTCCGGGAAAATTGATATTTAACCACTCGAAAACGCATTTTAATGTACTCCATGACTGAAGTTTCCTGTACCTACCTACATATTGCTATTTTAGTTGACCAACACAACAAAAAATTGGAAATCACATTATTTTAAGCTAAATATTTACCATCAATATAACATCTTTTCTGTTTTCATAAAAAATATACTACATATAATGTTACTTACATTCTTCGGCTATAATGTAGGTTTTTAATCGCGTTATATTGCCTATATGCAGTATAACGCGATTACAATCGCGGGGCCCCCTTCGCCGGGGGCCCCGAGGCACTGCCCCGGTTGCCCCAATGGTAGTTACGGCCCTGTCAGACATTACAATTTGAAAATTCAAAATAAATTTTTTTGAGCACTTATACAGTATGTCTGCGTGGCTTCGAACCACATGGGAAACATTTTTATTATCAATTTTACGAAAAAAGTTATTCTTCATGAAATGCTCTGAATGGTCTTAAATCTGAGATACAAAATAAGCCAGATAAACCATCAGATATCAAAGCTTTATCAATTTTATACGAGGTAAGTAAAAAAATAGGAATTTAACTCAAGGATAAAGTACTTTTATATTTAACAATATACGATTTTAATTTTAATATGTAATTACATCCTTGTAAATAAAAAATTAATTTTTCCAAATATTTCTCAAATTACCGATAACCAACATAATTTTATTACAATAATTATAATAACTATTTTATTATTAATTTTTTAATTTTAAGAAAAAATTATTTATAAAATTCTTACCAGATTCTTTATAAAAAGCTCTGCATTATCTCAAAACGAAGATTCGATCGTAATATATCACATTTTACCAACTTACTTACATTTTACCAACTTTACCAACGACATACGAGGTATGTCGAAAAATATGAATTTCTCTCTAAGATTTAAGTACCTTTATAGTTCACAATATTTCAACTGGAATGATATAATTGCATATTTAAACATAGTTTTTAATTGCGAACAACTTTTTATAATAAAAATTTTCAATATTGTAAAATATAAAGGTGGTATAGGTACTATTGAGCGAAATTAACATTTTTTGATATACCTCGTATAAAATCAATAAAATTTAATATCTGATTATTGCAACTTAGGTTTTATACCATGCAGATCATTTTGTGAAGAATAAGTTTTTTTCGTAATATAGATATGTAATAAAAAAAAGTTTCCCATAGGTTCCAAGCTACGCAAACACACTTTTTTGGAATGGGTCTGTATACCGATAAAGATGAGAAATGTAAGTTGTTATGAACAGTGAATGATAACGCTAACACAAAAAAGTTTTTGTTAAATAAGTCGTATTTAGTAATTGTTTAACGCGGGAGCAGTCGCGCTCACTTTTGTCACGTAAGCAGTCGCGCGTAGAACAAAATCTAACAATACGAATTTAAAACAAATTTCAATTTTATAATATTTTTGTTTGCTTGTTATGTTAAAAATATCTATTTCTAACAATTTTAAAACTAATTGGTTCCCACCAAAGCCATAAATTCCACAAAAAAAAAATAAAAAATGAAATTAAAAAAAATCCTAAGCATTACTACAATCTTCTTCGAGGCACTTACAAGTGGAAAGTTATGTTGCAAAATTGTTCATTAAGTTATCACGGAAAATGATAAAAAGTTGGATTTTTTCTAACGGCGCGACTGCTCCCGGATTAAAAGGGGCCCCATTTCAAATTCTACGGGGGGGCCCCGACGGAGTTTGTTACGCCACTGCTTAAATATCATCCTATTGTCTCAATGCGCTAGAGTGAGTAGTTTTAAAGGTAAGGGATTCAATAAAATTATGTATTTTAAATACATAATCTTATAGACCTGGATCCCGCGTACCAAAAAAAGTTGATTAATAGCAAGCTGAAAATTTGTTAATAGCTTAACGGTGTCTAGTCGGACAAACTTTGAAGTATGGGAACACGGAACACTGGAACAGGGAAAGTTTTAATTGTGGAACAGGTTAAAAATTTGGAACGTCAGACTACGAAAACGTTCCATGTATTTTGTCGGACAGAACTTCTAATTGATTTGTTACCATTTCTCTCATGCAAAAATCAGACTGGTGTTTATCACCAACCGAGCATTTTAATGAGTGGAACATAAAGAACATGTCAAATGACAGGAATCATGTTGGTTAGTAATAGCAGTCTGTTTTTTGCATGGTAGGCTGACGGGTTACTGGCTCACTTTGGTAATCGGTTCATCAGGGTCTCCGAAGTGGATGGTGTAGTTGTTCTGGGTTGACCCTGGGTTGCTGAATAAGTAAAATAAGTGATCGACAATGGCGTCAATGGCCAGAGGATTGTAAGAAGTGCTCACTTAACGCTTGATCTATTTTTCTTTCCCGAAGAAGTGATCGACAACGACCAGAGGAGAGGGTTGTGAGAATTGGTCGTTTATTTCTAGATCTTTTCTTCTCTCGAAGAAGAAGAGTTCACATGTTTGTTCGTCATCTGTCATAAGTTTGTTTGTTCCCTGATGACGTATGATATGTACCGAAGAATTGATCGACAATGACCAGAGGGTTGTAACTTCTCACTTATCGCGAAATCTCGTTAATTATATAGGGTGACTATGTTTTTAATAAATATGGTATTTATATAAATAAACAACTAAAATTCGTGGTTGAGGGTAAACATTTTGAATCTAGAAAAATTTTTGAGTTTCGTTTTATAAAATTTGTCGAGCCCGGCCTGACCTAGCCTAGTAAAATCATATTATCTTTAGGTACTCTTGAAATTTGTAGAATAGGAAAGGAAACATAATTTTAAAGTTAAAGCTGTAAAACTTTTTCGAGATTCAAAACTTTTTCCCCCGAAACACAAATTTTAATTCTTTATTTATATAAATACCATATGTATTAAAAACAAAGTCACAGTCACAATGTACAATTAACCGAAAAGAAGAAGAGATCTAGCGAGCGAAGGATCTACAGGCAAAGAGTCTACACAGCTGACAAACAAACAAGTGACAATTCTTTTTCGGGAGAGAGGAAGAGATCTAGAGATAAACGACCAGTCCTTACAACCCTCTGATAATTGTCGATTACTTCTTTGGGAAATAAGATGAGATCAAGCGATATGTGGACACTTCTTATAACCCTCTGGTCATTGTCTATCACTTATTTTACTTCTTCTGCGATCCAAGGTTAACCCAGGACAACTACACCATCCACATCGGAGACCCTGATGGACAGGTTACTAAAGTGAGCCAGCTTACTTATTACCAATATAATTTAATCCTGATTTTTAAATGGTATTAGAATATATTTCATAGCACTTAAACTCTTCTTCTTCTTCTTAAAGTTCCCTCTCCTATCGGAGGTTGGATATCATAATGGCTATGGTCACTTTGTTGGCTGCTGCTCTGAATAGTTGTAATGAACTACAGTTAAACCATTCTCTAAGGTTCCTCAGCCAGAAGATGCGTCTTCTTCCTATGCCTCTTCTTCCTTGGATCCTTCCTTGCATAATAATTCTCAGCAACTCATATTTTTCTCCTCTGGTAATGTGACCCAAATATTCCAGTTTTCTAGTTTTTATACTTTTCATAATTTCTAACTCCTTATTTAAACGTCGTAGCACTTCAACATTGGTAATCCTTTGAACCCACTGAATTTTCAATATTCTTCTGTAACACCACATTTCGAACGCTTCTATTCTTCTTATGTGTTGTCTCTTCAATGTCCAAGCTTCCATTCCGTATAGCAATATAGAAAATATGTAGCATCTTAGAGCCCTCAATCTGAGAGGCAACTGAAGGTCTTTGTTTGTAAGCAGTGTCTTCATTTTTATAAATGCTTGCCTTGCAGTTTCAATTCGGACTTTAATTTCTTTGCTTTGGTCATTTTTGTCATCAACCCAGGTTCCCAGATATTTATATGTCTTAACTTTTTCTATTTGGGTTTGCTCTGTCATTAACCTTTCATTTCCATGTTCTGTTTTTGATACAATCATAAATTTAGTTTTTTTCTTGTTTATTTTTAGTCCGTATCGAATGCAATAATCGTTAATTCTATTTAGCAATTCTTGTAGTGATTCCAGGGTGTCTGCCATTATAACGGTGTCATCAGCGAATCTTATGTTATTTACTATTCTTCCGTTTATAAAGATTCCATCACTTAGCTCCGCTAGCGCTTCCTGAAATATGGCTTCACTGTACAGGTTAAACAGTAGCGGTGACAGAACACAACCCTGTCTTACTCCTCTCTTTATATCAATATTCTCGGAGTCCTGTTCTTCTATCTTTATATTGGCCTTTTGCTTCCAATACAGATTGATGATAATTCGTAAATCTCGTCTGTCTATATCTCTGTTTTTCAATAATTCTATTAGTTTTTCATGTCGGACCCTGTCGAACGCTTTTTCGAAGTCGATGAAACAGGAATAACTTAAAGTCTTACGGTACTTTTTATGAAAAAAATTAGCATGAAGCTTCAAAAATATGAGTTTTCTTTATGTCTGCCATCACAATAACTAATTTTCTCTTATTAAAATACCCTCCCGGCGTTAAAACCTCAAAAACAAAACACATAAAAGAATCACTCTAAATTTTCAACCGGATTTTTATCACTCGAAAGGAAAAACAAAACAGAGCGATGAGCATCGGCCTAAGGCCATTCGATCTCTTGAACACAAAGCGGTGGTTCATTCATTAAAGCGAGAAGTAAACTGCTCAAAAACGCATTGAGTAGACAACAACCCCCTAATTGGAGAATCCGAGCTCGCAAATCATAAGATAAGGGGTAGCGGCACATTCAAGAGGTGACTGCTGCCTTAATTATGGCTAGAGGGGAGAGAATCATCTTAGAAAGGCATGTAATGTGGAAAATTGTGTTGGTTTTTTACTTTTTAAAAACGTTATACAAAAAAGAGATGTCTGATATACAATATAGCTCATCTAAAGAAGTGGATAAGTTGTTTCAACAAATGTTCTTTATACTTCTCTAGAAACCACATTCCTTTCATTTCTATTTACATATTGTACGTTACGGACAGACACAATATTAACCGTATGTATTGTTATCACATATGAGTTCAATTTTTATATTTGGGGGTTTTGGAGGTCAGTGAACACAAATTTCTCATGACGGCGATGGCCTCCGAGAATACCTGGTGCCCAGGGTGGAGCTCGTCGCCGGGGACGATCGAATAATTCGCGAAATGAAGATTGGATCGAAAAACTGAAAAATACGCGTTTAATATATTTCAAAAATCTATCGAATGACACTAAAGACGACCCCCACTCCATCCCCTGGAGGTGGGGTGGGGGTAACTTTAAAATCTTAAACGGAAACGCCCATTTGTTATTACAGATTTGGATTGCTTACGTAAAAATAAGCAACTTTTATTTGAGAAATTTTTTCGAATTGTGGATAGATGGCGCTATAATCGGAAAAAACGATTTATCGTGATACCATATTATGTAAATTATAGAAACGGTCTAATATCTCGAGAAATACACTTCCAAATAAAAGACCAAAAAATACGTATTTAATATTTTTCAAGAACCTATCGAATAACATCAAACACGACTCTCCACTCAACCCCCTGGAGGTGGCGTGGGGGTTAACTTTAAAATCTTAAATGGGAATCCCCATGTTTTATTGCAGATTTGGATTCCTCATGAAAAAGTAAGTAATATTTATTCGAAATATTTATTAGAATTGTTAATAGATGCAGGGCCGTAACTACCATTGGGGCAACCGGGGCAGTGCCCCGGGGCCCCCGGCCAAGGGGGGCCCCGCAGGTGCCCCTTTTTTGACCGTGCATAGAGTTTAACGGAAAATAAAAATATGTATTTTAAAAGCCGATCCTAACGAAATATTTTTAAATGACACCTTACAGGGCACCCTAGAACTGAACGTAAAGATTTAATTTTTCACTGCAAAAATTAGTATTTTTGACTAAAATGCAATTGGAACAGAACCCTTAGAAGGGGCCCCTGAGGCCTGAGCTGAGCTGTGGCTCCCATTAGTTATTTCGGCGTAATAAAACCTAAAATTCCATTGGTAGAGGGGACCGGGCTAAGCTGGGGCCTCCGAGACTTATATTTCCCCGAGGAAATTAGTTATTTTATTTTGGTGAAATAAAGACTAAAATGCAACCAGAATAGCGGCCCCGGTCCCAGCTACTTTGTCTTAACCAATTTTCCCCAGACCACATATTGATACGTGAACGGAACCAAATGGTACCACATATTGAAAAGAAAGATAAGGGTAAGATGAAATGAGCACATTGGAATCAGCCCTACCAGTACCACAGCATAATAAATTTAACAGCAGTGACGGTATTCGCCTTCAAGAGTGTCACTCCTGAAGGTACCGGATATCGTTTTCTAATATCCTCGTCAAATAGGATTCTGCTCTCATTAGAGCTGTATACAATTACTTCCCGACGGTCTCCTCCTTTTTGACATTTTCCTATCTCCGTCAATTTTTCTTCCGCTTTTTCCACATCGAATTTTACCGCATTCTTGAATTTTTCTTCACCTTTTCAATTTTCTGTATCTCCTCAGCAATCTGATTTACCTCTTCCTGCATTTTCTCTAAATAAACCTTCATATCTTCATATTTTTCCATTCGGTTTTGAAGTTACAAGAAATTTTCTTTTTATCGTTTCATTATATTATATCATTTTGTTTTACTATCTGTTCATTTTGTTGTTTTTCTTTTAAATTTTTTAAAGCGAATAAAAAATAAGGTGATTTCAAATTTTTTTTTGTGTTGGTCAACTAAAATAGCAATATGTAGGTTCAAGAAACTTCAGTCATAGAATCCATTAAAATGCGCTTTCAAGGGGTTAAATATCAAACATTTTTCCGGACCCCGCCTTCGGCTGAGGGGTAAACCCCCAGATCCCCCTGAGGGGTAAACCCCCAGATCCCCCAGCAGGGGGCCCCAAGATCACCTTTGCCCCGGGGCCCCTAACATCGTAGTTACGGCCCTGAATAGATGGCGCTAATAAATAGTGTTTTCCGATTATAGCGCTACCTATCCATAATTCGAAAAAATGTCTCGAATAAAGGTTATAGCCAGGGAGGTAGTGTCAAATTTGACCGGAGCATTTTAGCATGGCTGGTTTCTTATTATTTAGGTAGGTGCTCCAAAGCTTATTAACAAATGATGTGTCAGCTGGCCCAAAACCGGGGATTTTAGTCAAGAAAAGGTAAAACATGAAAGTTGATGGACCAATGCTACAGCTTAAATGTCAAATATTTATGTATGTTACTCAGAATATTTAATGGACTTGCTTACTTGGCGCCTACCTGTCACTCAGGAGATCCGGGTTCAAATCCTGGCGCGGAAAATTATTTTTGTTTTTTAAATTGACATTTTATTTTGAAAAATATTTATTTTTCTAATACCACGTTTTTATTATTTATACGAGACAATATAAAAAAATCTGTATGTCTTTTATAGAATTATGCATAGAACTTATGAAATAGCATAATATATACATTTGATCATAAATATTATGATTCACCTTAATAAGCAAAATTGCTGTACATGAACCCCTGAAGCTTCCTGAGTTAGTACGACCAATCTAAGTGAAAAAGGTGGTTGGCCTCCGCACCCCACCACCCTCCTGACATTTTTTTATCTTTTTAGACAAACTGTTTTTTGCATAATTTTATGTGATGTAAAACCAAAAAATACATACAACCCTAATTTTTCACTTTTCTATCACCAACCCCCATTTTTAATAGCAATCTAATTATTTCCCTGTTCTCTATAATATATAAAAATGAATTTTTGTCTGTATGTCCGTTATAGAATCGTAAACTATGCATTTAATCATATAATGACCTCAAGCAAAGTATTTGTACTTACATGAACCCAGGAAGGAGTTAATACGACCAACCTAAGTAATCATTATTTTGTGATGTCTGCGTAAATAAATTATTTACGCAGACACCACAAAACAATAAGTATGTATTGTTTATTAGAAAAAAGTAGACGCAATATTTTTGAGTACTTTTTGGCTTTCTGGTAATTTTTAGGTATTTAACTTTTAAACATTATTGGGTTCTAAGGCGGTACGAAGTTTGCCTGGTCAGCTAGGTAATACTAAAAAAATATTCTTGGACTAGTTTGGCAAAGACTAAAAAGTATAAATCATTAATTTATGAATTTTAGATTGTAAGAAAAAAGCGTCCACATGGAACAAGTGGAAGAAGGTCTGAAAACACTTGAGATTACCAATTGGAGGAACAAAGCAAGGAACAGAACAGAATGGCGGAAAATCTTAGAACAAGCCAGGAGCCAAAAAAGGGTTGTCGAGCTACTGATGATGATGATGAAGAAAAAATGATACGGGATTTCCGTATTTTTCTGTCACGTTCACTTGGCCAGCTAACATTTTTTGCCATGTACCTACATAATGCAGCTGACGATTTTTTCTTCATCATTATCATCAGTAGCTCGACAACCCTTTTTGGCTCCTGGCTTGTTCTAAGATTTTCCGCCATTCTGTTCTGTTCCTTGCTTTGTTCCTCCAATTGGTAATCTCCAACTGGTAATTGTTTTCACACCTTCTTCCACTTGTTCCATGTGGACGCTTTTTCCTTACAATCTAAAATTCATAAATTAATGATTTATACTTTTTAGTCTTTGCCAAACTAGTCCAAGAATATTTTTTTAGTATTACCTAACTGACCAGGCAAACTTCGTACCGCCTTAGAACCCAATAATGTTTAAAAGTTAAATACCTAAAAATTACCAGAAAGCCAAAAAGTACTCAAAAATATTGCGTCTACTTTTTTCTAATAAACAATACATACTTATTGTTTTGTGGTGTCTGCGTAAATAATTTATTTACGCAGACATCACAAAATAATGATTACTTAGGTTGGTCGTATTAACTCCTTCCTGGGTTCATGTAAGTACAAATACTTTGCTTGAGGTCATTATATGATTAAATGCATAGTTTACGATTCTATAACGGACATACAGACAAAAATTCATTTTTATATATTATAGAGAACAGGGAAATAATTAGATTGCTATTAAAAATGGGGGTTGGTGATAGAAAAGTGAAAAATTAGGGTTGTATGTATTTTTTGGTTTTACATCACATAAAATTATGCAAAAAACAGTTTGTCTAAAAAGATAAAAAAATGTCAGGAGGGTGGTGGGGTGCGGAGGCCAACCACCTTTTTCACTTAGATTGGTCGTACTAACTCAGGAAGCTTCAGGGGTTCATGTACAGCAATTTTGCTTATTAAGGTGAATCATAATATTTATGATCAAATGTATATATTATGCTATTCACAAGTTCTATGCATAATTCTATAAAAGACATACAGATTTTTTTATATTGTCTCGTATAAATAATAAAAACGTGGTATTAGAAAAATAAATATTTTTCAAAATAAAATGTCAATTTAAAAAACAAAAAGAATTTTCCTCGCCAGGATTTGAACCCCGATCTCCTGAGTGAAAGGTAGGCGCCAAGTAAGCAAGTCCATTAAATGTTCTGAGTAACGTATATAAATATTTGACATTTAAGCTGTAGCGTTGGTCCATCAACTTTCATGTTTTACCTTTTCTTGACTAATATCCCCGGTTTTGGGCCAGCTGACACATCATTTGTTAATAAGCTTTGGAGCACCTACCTAAATAATAAAAAACCAGCCATGCTAAAATGCTCCGGTCAAATTTGACACTACCTCCCTGGCTATTACTTATTTTTACGAAAGGAATCCAAATCTGCAATAAAGAATGGGGGCTCCTACTTAAGATTTTAAAGTTACACCCCACCCCAC
Source organism: Diabrotica virgifera virgifera (assembly GCF_917563875.1). Taxonomy (NCBI): domain Eukaryota; kingdom Metazoa; phylum Arthropoda; class Insecta; order Coleoptera; family Chrysomelidae; genus Diabrotica; species Diabrotica virgifera. Next base: position 41,851,947 of record NC_065448.1, read on the forward strand.
CTCCAGGGAGTGAAGTGGAGGATCGTGTTTTATGTTATTCGATAGGTTCTTAAAAAATATAGAAGACGTATTTTTTGGTTTTTTATTTGGAAGTGTATTTCTCGAGATATAAGACCGTTTCTATAATTTACCTATAGTATCACGAAAAAATCGTTTTTTCCTATTATAGCGCCATCTATCCACAATTCTAAAAAATGTCTCGAATAAGAGTTGCTTACTTTTAAGTAAGAAATCCAAATCTGCAATAACAAATGGGGTTTCTATTTAAGATTTTAAAGTCAACCCCAACCCCACCTCCAGGGGGTGGAGTGGGTTGGTCGTGTTTAGTGTCATTCGATATATTTTTGAAAAATATTAACACGTATTTTTCAATTTTTCGATCCAATCTTCATTTCGCGAATTATTCGATCGTCCCGCGAATTATTTGGTCGTCCCAGGCGACGAATTCCACCCTGGGCACCAGGTACCTCGGAGACCATCGCCGTTACGAAATTCGTGTTCAGTGACCTCCAAAACCTCCCAAGTATAAAACGGCGCACATGGGTTCGCTCCCAACCCCTATAAAACCACTTTTATTGTACACGAGTTCGCTCCGAAACTCATACCCGAAAGTTAAGTTATGACCGAAGGGTTAGGTCTTCCTACCTGAAGCCGGGAGCGAATCCATGTGCAGCCGTATAAAAATGTAACTCATTTCCGTCAATATTTCCTAAGTCCTAAATTTTTTATTTTCCATCTCTTCGAGATGCACTTTAAAGATGCTTTTTCTCATGCGCAAAAACTTTTTCCCCGGGGATCAATTTAGTTCACAAAATTGCCTGACACTCTCACGAATCGAATGCAAAAAGTTGCATGACGATTCATCTTACTGCACAAATTCCTAGGTTTAATGCTTCGTTGCCTCGTCTATGTAAGAGTATTGTGAAAATTGTTTTGTAATAAAAAAAGAATGTGTGTGTACTTTGTACGCACGTAAGAAGTTATACTTCTATTATATAATTTCAACGAAATAAATATAGTTAACAGTTTATTTGTATTTTATTTAAATATTAAACTAACTTTCTTACCTACCACTTTCAAAAAATTGTTATTAAAACAATACCAAAAATTAAAATAAAAAAAAGAATATGAATCGTCCGGGACCTCTCGATCTCTGGTCCAATGCTCTACCAACCAAGCTATCAAGCCCCGTCTACGTGACGTCTCTGATATAATTACACATCAAGGTGACAAATAGATCAAGTGAAGTAGAAAATTAGCGTACTCCCGAGGAAGACAAATCCAAAGACACAAAAGTTATAATAAATAATACATTTACTAAAAACACTAATATAGGTACTCGTATTCTTTTAATGACTTATTTGCGCTGATATAGTACATACTGTTATGCTCTGTATTTCTCTCTTTTATGAGATTGATGAGCAAATTTTTAATTTAATTAATTACTCAATTATTTTAATTACTGCTTATGTAAAACAAAACCAAATTTAAATTAAATTTTCTAATAAACTTTATTCTTAGGGCTATTTTATTTTTGATGCGTTACCTTTGGTTTGTGGCTTCTGGTATCTCTAGTTGCTTACTCCATCCAGGGCAAAACAGGGAAATTAAAACACACTCAATGTCATATAAATTTTAAAATTATTATTTATTTATCCAATATACCATAAACATAAGATTTTAAAATATGCTAAAATTTTAGATTTGTTGCAACTATTTCTCATCTAATAAATTAAGCTTTAATTCTGATATCTCCTCTATTTTTAACAAAAAAAATTATTTAAATATTTCGTTATTTATTCTTACAAAATTTAATAACATTTACTTTTCTCCTTTTGAATTGATTACTTATTTCTTCTTTAAAATTCGGAATGACTAATTATGTTATAGAACTGTTCAATACAAAAAATAAGCAAATATGGTGTGGATATAAACAAACTCTCTCCGTTTCCCAAATGATTTGACTAACCTTTTTGTTTCTTCTCTACTTCTTTTCCCGGATTGCGTCGTCCTCGATTCTCCCACACGCACTCTTAGGATGTTGCGAAAGGTCCCTCTCGTCCAAACTGCTTCACAAACAAACAAACAGGACTCGCTCGAATTCTTGACTCAGTTTTCTCTCTGCTCGATATCTTGTGCAAATAGATACCAATCAGCTACTCGTTCTAGACAGAAACAGGAATTTTCCTCGGTCCCAGGAAAATTAACTTCTCAACTCGCAAAGGCCAACTTCACCACTTTACACTGACTTCTCACTTTTCAAAAACTGGACTGCTGTCTCCAGATATTCATTACACACTGCCTATTTTTTCTCTCGTCAAAGTCAGACTCAACACTCTCATCCCTTCCATCCATCATTTTTCACCAATCACAAAAACATCCTTTCTACCCACTACACCTATATTATCATTTCTTAAGAACCAATTAATTTGTATACAACTTTCCAATTTGTTCAATTCCGGGAGACATCAAATTACTTTAGTTGTTTCAAAATGCTAAACAAAAAGCCTTACATTCTGAACTCAATAAATTTGTTTACCGCTTAACCTTCTTCGAATTTTTTTTAAAATGTCTTATTGTCCATTGCAAAGAGAAATAAAACTGTATTGTCTAATCTGACCGCACCATTGTTTTAACTCCGTTCAAAAACCCATTAAGAAAACCACCTTCTTAACGATTTCACTTTCTGCGAAAACAGTGATTACTAACTAAATTATCCTATTACAATTTTTGGTCATATACCTACAGGGCGATGAAAATCTATAATTTCGTGGTCTCTGATATAAATTTATTTTCTAAATTTTTTCAAAAAAAAATTATACAACAATACATATCTTGAAAGATTAGCAACGAACTATATACTGTCTGTGTGCGCATACGCCCAGAATTATAAAATTTCACTCTCAATCGTAAAGAAGTATAACTTCAAAAATTCAACAAGATTTGGCAACAAGATCTTGTGGCATGTCCAATTTAAGTAGGTATTATGTTTATATGAGATTGAGCCACAATTATTGGGGTAATGAAAATTACATTTTTAATTACTTAAATGTTTTAGGTATTCACGTAAATCGTCCTAAAAAACTTCTGGGAAGATTTTATAACCTGATTTTATTTCTTTAGACACTCACAACAAGGGACTTAAATATTTTTCCTTTCTTAAATAAAATGGTGTACCATTTCAAGTTTATTTCATTTTCCGCTGTGTAGTTTGCAGTGGAACTTCGAATTGTGTTTATGAGACCCCTGTCAAAGGATAAGATATTTTTGATACATTTCGTATTTCTTTATATTTTCTTCACTTCAGGTATAGCTCAACAATCAGTTTGAATAACCATCTAAATATTTATAAAATGGATAAATCATTTTGAAAGTTTTGTAACGATAAAGTAAGTCTAATTAATGATTCAATAAAAAAACGGTATCCATAATATTTGTCTGTCTTTACATTGCACTGATTGTATTCAACTTCTTGACGTGTTCTTTTTTGGGCCTACTAGACCTACTATAACCAGAGAACAACAACCACATGTTGTTCTCTGCTATAACCAAGAAATTACTAAACGTAAAAAAATATTATTTTTTAAATGTCAAGCTCAAACCTTATTGTATCAGATACCGATAAGTGATTTGGTCTTATTCTATTTTAAAATATTATTTTTTAGTTGTTAACCCTTAAACGCCCAACCTTTTTTAGGTTCCATGTACGCCCAAGGGTGGGTAAAAAATGTCCAACTCGAAATTGAGAGCTGTTGGAAATGGATTAAACTTAAGAATCTTATGCTTAATAAACACAGCATCTTCTAAAATATTAATATAAACAATTTACAAACCTTACAACAAAATTACAATGTACATAAAAATTAACAAACCAGTAAAAGCCAGTAATTCACATTTGTCGATTTTCTCCACATTCTTCCTTTCAACCTCCTCATTGGCGGATAATTATGTAGATTATGTAATTATACGTCGATAATTATATGGATTATCTTCCTACCAACGAGAAATTATGTAGAAACCTTTTTAGTAACAAGTTTTACCAAGAGTGTACTTTTTATGCCCACCCATATTTAACTCAAGATGCTACTTTTATTTTCAAAAATATCGGTAGAACCAAATTAATATTCGATAAAGGGCTGTCTTTTTAACAATAAATATTTTTTTTAAAATTTTTAAACACGTAAGAAATATGTTACAAGGGAATACGCATTAGGTGGACATTTTTTACCCACCCTTGGGCGTTTAAGGGTTAATGCCCGATCGCCCGTCCTCTCATATGAGCTTAAAAATTAAAAAACAAAACAATATTTTAGAATAAAACATGCCAAAAATTCTTATATGGATCTGATAGATGAAGGTTTGAGCTTGAATTTAGGTACTCTCTAATTTTAAAAATGATTTTTTTACCTTGAAAATCGTGTTTTAGAACCTTGAAAATCGTTATTTTTCGATTTTTTTCAGTTTTAAATTGTTTATAACTCGGAAATAATTAACTTTAGAGGAAAATTACAAAAGACCTTTTTTGTTCCCAATGATACAAAGAACCTAAAATAATATCTACTCGGGCTGAAAATTTTGATTTTTATAATTTGTTTAAATTTTTTTTAACAAATGTAGCAATAATTTCGAAATTATGACATTTAGGTATAGGGAATATAACATTAAAAATAATAAGTGTTTCTTAAGGACTTCAAAACGCAAAAAATATACAGGGTGTTCCATTTAAAATTAGAAAGTTCAGTAGATTTCCAGAAAAACGGAAGATCTGACAACAATGTAATTACCACTATATTATCGGCCACATTAGATTATCCTTGCCGACCAAAATTTATAAAAATCGTTCAAGCGGTTTCCGAGAAATTACCGTGTTTCCATACTTTCTCTCTGCCCTGTATAATAGAAGTCTAAAAAATAATTTGTACGGGTTTACTTACTTTCATTGGAATTGCTGTTGTTGATAACATCCCCTAACAAGTCTTTAATCAAAAACGATTTATGTTCCTGCATTTCAAATAATTATAATAACACTACACATAACTCAAAACAAATCTAAAACAAAAATTCTAAATAAAAACTTTTTTTGGTATTAGAATCACTTTTTGTCCATCAAAATACTTTCCTAAATGATCTGCTAAAGAGAAGAGATAACATTAAACCAGAAACGTTAAAGATATAAGTTGTTCCAACCACAGCATCCCTTGCACAGTTCAACCCCGTTTTCGCTAAACTCCTCCTACATCGTTTGTAAGCACCACCCACTCACCCTTTTCAAAATGTATTCCGATGGACTTTTGACATTGGAAAATTGGCGGAAAATGATTATTTAAAGTGTTTATTTAATGTGATTAATTTTTTTTTGCTTTTGTGTGGGTTTTGCGCATCTCGTTATAGGGTTGAGGAGATATTTTTATTTATGAAGCAGTATTTTTAACGAAGGAAGTGAAAATATAGTATGCCAAAGTGTGTAAATAATGTATTTCTTCAGCTGAGTCAATTAGTAATAATTAGACTTAATTAGACTTTTAAAAAAAAGAACTGTTTATAATAAAACGTTTTTATTATTTATAGGACCCAATATAAAATTATTTTGTTGTTTTAATTTCTGTCAATAAAAGAATTTTATAATCGACTATTTTAGAGGCATATTTTCTCTAGCGGATGTAAACTCATATAAACCAAAGAAAATATTTAAAATGGTATATATAATATTCATATACAGGGTGTAACAAAAATACAGGTCATACATTAAAGTAAATATTCTGGGACCAAAAATAGTTCGAATGAACCTAACTTACCTTAGTACAAATATGCACATAAAAAAAGTTACAGCCCTTTGAAGTTACAAAACGAAAATCGATTTTCTCGAATATTTCGAAAACTCTTAGAGATTTTTTATTGAAAATAGGCACGTGGCATTCTTATGGCAGTAACATCTTAAAGAACAATTATAGTGAAATTTGTGCACCCCCTAATAATTTTATGGGGTTTTGTTCCCTTAAAGCCCCCCAAACTTTTGTGTACGTGCCAATTAATTTATTATTGTGGTACCATTAGTTAAATTTAATATTTTCAAAACTTTTTTGCCTCTTAGTGTTTTTTCGATAAGGCAGTTTTTATCGAGATGCGGCTTCTTTTTTAATACGTTTACATACAAAATGTATGGGGGTTTTGTGCCTTTAAACCCCCCCCCCCAAATGTTTGTGTACGTTTCAATTAAACTATTACTGCGGTACCATTAGTTAAACAGTCTTTTTAAAACTTTTTTGCCTCTTTGTATTTTTTAGATAAGGCACCTTTTATCGAGATGTGGCTTCTTTTTTAATATGGTTCAAAATACATATACCTAAAAATGTAAATCATAAATAAATTTTCATATAGTAATTACCAAGTGTCCATAATCGTACTTAACCATATACAAATTTGTGGTGGATTTGACAAATATTCAAAATATCTCGATAAAAACTGATTTTTCGAAAAAGTACTAAGAGGCAAAAAAGTTTTTAAAATATTGTGTTTAACTAATGGTACTATAAAAATAATTAAATTGGAACGTATACAAAAGTTTGGGGGGGGGGGGGTTTAAAGGAACAAAACCCCCATAAAATTTTTGAGGGGTTTCCAAATTCCACTATAATTTTTTCTTAAGATACTACTGCCATAATAATGCAACATGTCCATTTTCAATAAACAAAGCTCTAATAGTTTTCGATATACATATTGGGAAAAATCGATTTTCATTTTGTAACTTCAAAGGGATGTAACTTTTATTATGTGCACATTTGTACTAAGGTAAGTTAGGTTCAATCGAACTATTTTTGGTCCCAGAATATGTGAATAAATTTATGACCTGTATTTTTGTTACACCCTGTATAATAATTACCTTATAAAATATGAACTTTAAGTATATTAACTTTTAATAAAATTATTTATTTAAAAAATTAAAAAAAGATACGCAACAGCATAGTTTCGAAATCGGGATCTCTCGATATCTGCAGTCTAATGCTGTACCACTGAGCCACCATCAATTTGTAATTATCGATTTGTTGACGTACTTTAAAATGGAATCTAAAAATGTCATTGCATTAGTCACATTTTTAAAATACATAAATATTTAGTTTGAAATTAAAAAAATCGATTTATCCATAATGAAAAACTGGAACGAACATCGGAACATGTAAACCAAATGGAACCATATAATATATTAGCGAACATCTGTAAAAACAACAAGCCGTATAGCAGAAGACCCGTTGGAAGGTCGCCGAAAAGGTGGAAAACAATGTACAGTAACAACAACTGAAACAGAATAAGAAGTAGACAAACAGGAGTAATCCTCGTCGCACGAAGAAGAAAAAGAAGAAGAAGATTTATCCAAATAATAGCAATTAAATATTGCATTGTTAGCAAGTTCTGAGCTATTCAGTAAATTTTAGCTGCCTAGGTAGCCTAGAACTCTGTTTAAAATGGATTACAAAATTTGCGGAGACAGTGATAAAGACGAAGCCAAGTATATAAAAACGTTTTAAAAAGTACCGCTACATTGAGGCATGTGCGTTAGCGTCTTAAGTATATAAATATGAATTTGCATTACAACTTTGCTAAGTACTTTGTCCACCGTACAACCCCAAACAGCAAAAAGAATGTGTGTGTACTTTGTACGCACGTAAGAAATTATACTTCTATTATAATAATCTAACTTCATATTATGATTTCAACGAAATCAATATCTACTTTAAACAGGTTTTTGTATTGTATTTAAAGACTAAACTAATTTTAGAAAGAACTAAAAGAATAGGTACCAAAAATTAAAAAAAAAATATGACTTTGTCCGGATTTGAACGGGGGACCTCTCGATCTCTTGGCGAATGCTCTACCGATGAGCTACCACCGTTGTGTATACATACGATAATTTCTCGGGCATAATTACAATCACGATGACAGATAGATTAATTAAAAATAAACATTTTCAATAATACTTATTACGAAGAAGACAAATCCACAGACACAAAAATTATAATAAATATATTTACTAAAAACTCTAATAATATATTCTTTTCACGCACACCTTATTTGCGCTACATAACTTAAAAGATGTAGCGACTAATACCATACTGTCGGTGTGCGCATGCGCCCAGAAAAATAAAAATTCACCCTCGTGCCTAAAGAAGTATAACTTCAAAAACCGAAAAAACGGCCACATACATTTTACACAATCACATAAAAAACTTTTATCATGGTATAGGTGTAGGTATCACCGTATCACCCATCCATTTTGGCCTAGTAGAGACAGCTGACTGACCTGTCTGACTGAGCTGACTGACTATCAGTCCATTTTAACTCAAAATTACTCGGTGCGTTCCACAAGGTACCGCTCTTGGACCAGTACTATAAATACCTTTTGTATACATCTGACATCTCGGAGAAAGAAAACATTCAACTAGCCACATTCGCTGATGCTACAGCAGTTATGTCAATAGGAGCAACTATAGAAGAATCTACGGTAAACCTACAAAATTTAATTAATGGCATAGAACGTTCGCTGGTCAAAAAATGGCATATACCCTATTCCACGAACATACGCCTGTTTTGGATTACTTCGACAACGAATATTTTACTGTGCAAAATAAGAAGAACGAAAGTAAATTTCAAATTACATTGTTGTTTATTGGAATAATTATTAGCGCCATTTACTTTCGTACTTCTTATGTTGCACAGTAAAATATTCGTTGTCGAAGTAATCCAAAACAGGCGTATGTTCGTGGAATGGCCCATATAAAGTTTAATGAACAGAAACCAGTGCCTATTTTACCAATAGGCCCGTGAGGCACCTGCCTCGGGCCCGCGTTTTAATGGGGCCCGGAAAGATCACCAAAATTTTTTTTATTTCAATAACAAAATAAATTTTCCAAATTCTTTTATTTTACTAACAGGAAATGATAATATTGACGCCCTAGGCAATTCTCTGGTAGCCGCCCTTCAACCATTTTTGCGAAAAAAAATTGCAGAAATTTTTATTTAAATAAGAATACACTAAAAATGGATACAAACTACGATGTTTATATACCTATAACAGAAAAAATTGTCATTCCATTTCGATCACATCAGACTTCTTTTCAAAAAAAGGCTTTTCAGCTGACACGTTGGCAACTGGGATGTACAAATAAATGTGCAAAGCAATGTCAAAATTAGGGAAAATATCTTTCGACCCACTTAGTGCAGTCACTGAAGGTTTTCACCTCTGATTTCGTTGAACCTCCATCGATTTTCATGAAAATTGGTGAGTAGTTAGCGGATACCTCAAGGAACAAAGGTGACATGATGCCAACTTGCACTTTTACCGTGGTGGGTACCACCCCTTCTCGTGGGTGAAATTTTTTTTTTAATAATACCATAAATCGATAGAGAGACAAATTCTAAGCAAAATTTGTTATATAAAGTTATTAATATAAATTAATACTTTTTTAGATATTACAGACCAAAGATTTTATTTTTTTCGTAAAAAAATACATGTTTTAAGGCTGTTTTCACGTATAACTCAAAAACTATAAGCTTTAACAAAAAGTTATTACCAAAATTGAAGATAATAAAAAGCTGAATATACTCCTCACTTTAAGAACTAAACTAATTTTAATCCAAAGTGAGTTATGTTATGAGTAATTGAATGTATATATTTTTCGACGAGTACTCGAATCTAGGTATTCAAGCTTACATAACGGGAAAACGATGCATTTTAAAAAATAGACCTGCTAACCACTTGTCAAAGTACTTCGGAGTACCTATTAAATTTCCAGTAGAAGTTAATAGCATCACAATTAAGCAGGTTACGAGGAAAATAAGAGAACCCTTTAGAACTTTTTAGGAAAAAGTGAAAAATAAAACATACGCCATTTCGACAAAAATTAAAATTTATAGAAATCCTTAGAAGAATTTCTTTATATTAGCATTAGTAATGATTTCAACAAATTTGACCGATATAGAATGCATATTTTTGAAAAAAAATTATACCTAATTTAAAAAAATCTGATTTTTTTAAATTATCGTAATTTTTTCTTTTGATAATAACTCCAAAAATACTCAATATACGTAAAAAGTGATATATAGGTATAACCACATTTTAGTTTTTTCTGTATCAAATTTTTACCTGTTTTAATATTTCTGTAGGGTACAAAATAACCGAGATATAAACGTTTAAAGCTTAAATTTTGCTGCGAGAACCTTGTAACCGGGGCCATTTAACCTTTTATTTTTAAAAAAGTAAGGGATCCTCTGTCATCTTTACTCTTCAACTTATGCCTAGAAAAAATAATGCGAGAAGCAAAAATCAATAGAGAAGGACTCATATATCAAAGAAGACACCAAGTTTTGGCGTTTGCGGATGATGTGGTGTTACTGGCAAGAGGAAAAAAAGAGCTACAGGAGATGGTACAGAGAATAGTAAAAGCAGCGAAGAAAATGGGACTATATATAAATTCAACTAAAACAAAATGTATGGAGTGGACAGATGGTCAGTTTAGGAATGGTCAAAAGTTTAAAGTAGAAGTAGAAGAAGGAACATCATACGAATTCGAAATGGTAGAAAGATTTACATACCTAGGGGCAATAATATCACGTAAACCTATCATTAAAGAAGAAATACAAGCTGGAATAATGGCAGGCAATAGAAGTGTACATGCGCTTAATGTAATGTTGAAAAGCAAGTTTCTATCAAGAAGGGCAAAAGTACAGCTATACAAAACAACTATACAGCCAATAGTAACATACTGCAGTGAGACATGGACAATGACAAAAAATGAACAAAATTTACTGGAGATCTGGGAAAGGAAAATACTAAGGAAGATATATGGAGGAAAAATAAGGGACGGTTTATGGATAAGAAGATCAAATGATGAGTTAAAACAATTATACAACCAACCTAATATATTAGGAGTGATAAAGGCTCAGAGACTTAGATGGCGAGGTCACATTGAAAGGATGCCAAACACGAGGACTCCAAAGAAGGTACTAAACTACACTATAACTTCAAGAAAGAGAAGAGGAAGGCCGAAAAATAGATGGAAGCAAGACGTCGAAAAAGATTTGGAAAGAATGGGACTAGAGGGCCAAAAAAGAAAAATGAGTGACAGGAAGGAATGGAGGAAAATCACATATCAAACCAGAGAAGAGCTCAGCACATAAAGAAACGTGAAAATGAAGAAAGAAAAAAAAACAAACTTTTCAAGCCATGGGCCTCTAAGGCCTTTAGTGCTATTGTATATATATATATATATATATAAGGGGTTTAAAAGATTAAATTCAACGAGGTTTAATAGCCATTAAAATTAACTTTCAAATGGTGTTCAGGCAAACCTGATATCGCAAAAATTAGCGGAGTTATTAAAAAAAAACAATTACTTTTTTGGAAAAATTTTTAAAAGATACATTTTGAAAAATATTTGGTGCATAAATTTTAATGCTATCAAATTGCTCGGGGGATCATTTGATAGATATTTCTAAGTACCTACTTTGACAAATGTTTAATAAGGTTTTGTTATAAAATACATCATTTTCCCGTTATTTAAGCTTTAACACTTAGATTTGGGTACTCGCCGAAAAAAATTTACATTCAATTACCTATAACTAGGGTTACCATAATTTATTAAGGCCAAATCCGGACACCGGTAGTCCAAGGGGTTGTAGAAAATGTCAGTGGCGTAACCAAGGGGGGTTGTAACTACACCCCACTGGGATGTACTTTGAGCTCTATATGCTTAACACCATTACTATTCCATACCCCCTAGAGACCCTTCAGTATGTAGTTGTAACCGCCCCACCCCCCCTAAGGTACATCCTGGTTACACCATGGGAAATGTAAATGTGAATTTGACTGTTACTACCTCTACATTGTACATATATGCGAAATACATATGGCACAATTAAAAGTACAGCTGTTTCGCTACAATATGCAACTAACATCGAAAATATCTGCCAGTTTAAAATACATATACACCTATGTATGTTTTAACATACTTTAGACCGAGAAAATAATATTTTACCTAGACCAACTCAACTAGGTGCTGCGCAGAATGAAATTTCCCACCGTTGGGCCAAGTGTTTTCCTTTTTTTTTAGTAAAGAAAAAAATCCGGACATTTCGCATATCCGGACGCCAATCCGGACATGTCTTTCAAATCCGGACGTATGGTCAGTGGCGTAGCTAGCATGGGTGACACCCGGGGCGGTAATCGATGGTGTCACCCCAAATCTTAAAAATAAAGATTGTTAAAATCAACGAATAAAGCCGAATAACGTATGTTTTGGATAATGAAAAAATTAAGAATTATAATATCATCTTTTCTAGCTTTACTAGCGGAAAACTCTGAAATCACATTTTCTATATTTATGTTTTGTGTTGCTTCATGTTCAATAGTTAATAAACCGGGGTTATTTAGCCTTGTTTGCGTCATTGTTGCTCGCAAGTAATTCTTGAATAATTTTAGGTTACTAAAACTTCTCTCGCATGAAGCAACTGATATTTACACAAATGGCCATAAACAATTTTAATACGACCATTTGGGAAGGATTCCATGAAATGCCATTCCACAATGAGTTTTAAAAAGTCTACAGCTAACCACTTAGAGGCTGTAATATTCAAGCTTTAGGTCGCTTGTAAATGTCTTCTGACCCGTTGTATTTCTAGCAGGTGAACAGCTTCTGATAACTCTTCATGGTAAAAGCCACAAAATGTTAAAACAACTAATTTAAACTGTTCACTGTTCGCGAAAAGCAAGATGTGTGTCTGCACAACCTCGAACAATGAAGCCACATCATGAATGGACTTTGATCTGGTTTCGAGTTAAACATTGAATAGGTCAAAACATTCCAACATATCCTTTTGAAGTTCGTCTCGAAGAGTGAGTCCTGTATCGGTAGCTAACTCAACATCCATTCGTTTTTGACGTCGAATTCGTTTTTCGGTGGGAATGTCGTCATCCTCATGTATTTTCGTGGCCAGGTCTATTGCTTTATCTACATATAATATGACCACCGTTTTTCTTCAATATAAAGACGAAGTGACCCTATTTCTCTTAGTACATCATTCCAAAATAAACAATAACAAAGAAAAAATATGAAAATAAAAATGTATACCATTTTTATTAAGTTGCACTGCGGAGGCAAAACAATCTTATTTTTCACTTAGAATACGGAGCGCAGTCCAGCACTCTGAATCGACGATTTTCGACTCTTATTGGAGTCTCATCGGAAAAACGTAGGCCTGCTGCTCCATACTCTAAGTGACCAACAACGAGAGTTCATCCCCCACATCGCAACTGACGTGAATGGATTAGGTGACTAGCGTCATCTGGCAATTGAAAGGTTAGGTAAAATTTTCAATCCTAATAGCGACATTAATAATATTGAAAAATATTAAAAATATTACTAAAATATTTTTAAATTGAAAACTTATTGGTCCATTTCCCTGGTGACACCTCCAAGGCTTCTACAATATGCAAGCCAAATGGATGCTGCAGTGAAGACGAAAGAGAAGGAATTCTACACTATGCAATTCACAACCCCCGTCTGCAGCTTGGTAAAGTTCCAACGGAAAATGGACCTAGTTACTCTATAGGAGTAATACTAATATAAAAATAAAAATGTATACCATTTTTATTTAGTTGCAATGCGAAGGTAAAACAATCTTATTTTTGCCATTACTTTAACTACATCTTAGTGAGAACTCCAACGCGTTGTGAAAAGTCGTTTAACAGATGCTTTGCTGTGTTTAATAAGCACTTCCCGGCAGCTAGTGGAAGCAGAAAAAAAATAAAAATTGCCTCGACAGTTTTGAAAAATGTTACATAAGCTGGATTTTGAGCAAAATAATGCCACATAAATGAATTAAATGATCAATACATCCAACGAAAATAGACTTTTTTATTTTAATCAAAAATGATTTGATTGAATAATAGCTTGTATTACTCCATGTAAGCCGCTCATACCAGCTGCATTATCGTATCCCTGTGAACGGCACTTCATACTACATATCTAAACCATCAATTTCAAACTTCTTAAGAATTTCGTTACGTAGATCAACTGCTTTTTTCATTTTAACGGAAAAATCCAAGAAATGCTTCTTTGACCTCGACTTTTCTCGGTTTCGTGTGTTCATAAAATAAAATGGAATTGTGTTTTGGTTGTAAAGTGAGTAAAGTTACTAATTATCAATTCATTCTTTTGTGATGAGGTCTCCCGGGTGTCACCCCCGAAAGGATGACACCCGGGGCGAACCGCCCCCTCCGCCCCACCCTAGCTACGCCACTGCGTATGGTAACCCTACCTATAACTTACTTTTAGTTAACATTAAAGCGTTTTTCAGTAAGGAGTTTATTTCATTTTTTATTAGCTTCAATTTTGGTAATAATAACTTTTTTGTAAAATCTTATAATTTTTTTTTCTAATGTTAAAATTTTTGATCTTTAATAACTCAAAAAGATTTGATTTATTTCAATAACTTTATACAACAAATTTAGCTTAGAATTTGTCCGTCTATCGAATTCTGGGGATATTTTTAATAAAATAATTTTCACCCCCGAGAAGGGGTGGCATCCACCCCCAGGGTAAAAGCGCAAGTTGGCACCATGCCACCTTTGTTCCTTGAGATATCCTCTAACCACTTACCAATTTTCATGCAAATCGATAGAGGTCAACGAAATCGGAGGTAATAGCTCATATCCACCTTCAGTGACTGCACTAACTCTTCTTTATATAAAGATATTATGTCAATTGGTGATTTTATTGTGGTATCCAAATGAAATGACCCTTTAAGTGAATGCATTCATGTATGAATTATGTATCTGGGTCGTCTTTATCAGATTTTCAGCTTCTTTAGGTAATAATTTATTCATTGCTTAATTTTGGCAAATCAGTTAATAACACGAAAACGTGTATAAATAAGTCGATAAGATTCCAGGCGTCTATTCAGGTCTCTTATCAGAGTGTCGATTATAATAAATATAGAATGTGTGGATTTTCATCTTATCACTAGCTGAAAAGTTTAGTCCATCATCGACCCCCTCGTCAAATTGAATTTTTCTTAAAATATTAGGAAATAAGGAGTCTAATGCTCATAATTTTATTGAAGGTTTTATTTACTACAGTTTGTGGGCGACCGGTATCGGCGTTTACAATTTGTACGCCATCATCAGGCCCTTAGAAACTGAACAAAGATATTTTTGTAAGTTTTTTTTTGTAAGTTTTTTCTGGCATTTACAAAAATTAACGTAGGTATTCAGTATCTCACACACATACACTACAATTAATTGAGATACATATTTAGAACACCTAGGCAACCAAGGAACACATTTAGAAGACCATATGAGTTTGAAATCTAGTAAGACAGAGGCTAAATTGTTACTATTCTAACACCAGAGTGTACACTGTATACTTCTTGTACTGAGTTTCTAAGGGCCTGATGATGGCGTACAAATTGTTAAACGCCGAAACCGGTCGCCCACAAACCACAAACTGTAGTAAATAAAACCTTCAATAAGATTATGAGCATTAGACTCCTTATTTCCTAACATTCACACAATGTGCTCATACTAGCAGTTAGTTCATCACTTGAATTTTTCTTTTTATCTTTCTTATTTCTTTATATGTTTTATTTGGACACAATTTTTTGGCTTCTTTGCGGTAAAGTAATTTGAAAGAGCTTCATTCTCTTTAATGACAGAACCCAGATTCATGGTTTTTATATACAAATATTTTTTGTACAGTATTTTTGCCGCCCTCTCATAATATGCCGCCCTAGGCAACTGCCTATAATGCCTAATGGATAAAGCGGCCCTGATAAGCATCCCAATTATGAAGTACTTCAGCTTCTTGTCAATCAACCCTAGATGCGAACGCTCAAGAGGACTAAACCGTTCGAGCTTGTGTATAGGGAGCGTTCAAGTATTACGTAACGCAGTTTGGGGGGAGGGGGGGTTTTGTAAAACGTTACGGCGCGTTACATGGGGGGAGGGGGGTTCGAACAGCGCGTTATGTAACATTCTTTTTTAACTTAAATAAAAAAAACTACATAATTTTTTTTATGTTTTACATAGACCCCTGAATTGTATTATGATTTGTCTACAGATTTTTCAGTAGACCTACTGATTTGAACACTGATCTACTGAAAACTGTATAAACCCTACTGATTTGAACTCCAATCTACTTATCTACTGAAAACTGTATAAAATCAACCGAAAACTAAAAAAATTCATTGCTCAAATAGTCCGTTCTTTAACGGTAAAATATTGCAACACCTTTAAATTTTAAAGAACCGCTTGGATTGACTTGAAATTTGGCATACACATAGCTAACAAGTCAAAGAAAAAAAGTGATATTGTGCCGATATGTGCTTTTGCCCCGGGGGTGGTTTTCACCCCCTCTTGGGGGTGAAAAAGTATTCGTCCAAAGTAAGTCCGAAAATTGATAAACTGACTAATTTTAAGTAACTTTTGCTCTATAGAGTTTTTTCATTAAGTCAATACTTTTCGAGTTATTTGCCAGTGAATATGTTCATTTTTCAACAAAATAACCACGCTTTTAGACGGTTTTTTGCAGATAACTCAAATAGTAAGTATTTTGTCGAAAAAACATTCATAGTAAAAATATAGCCTGTAAAAATTTTTAAAAAATGGTGTACATATCACGTTTCTATACCTAGTAGAAGCAGAGTTATAGCTAATCAAAAATAGGTTCATATTCGTCAAATTCCAAATGGAATATTTTAACGTGAAATAACCAAAAATGAAGCACATTTCGGGGAAAACTCATTTCAACTTATTTAAAGTGTTTAAAAAAAGCTTCATTTTTGTTTTATAAAAAAAATTTCTAGCATC
This sequence comes from Diabrotica virgifera virgifera, assembly GCF_917563875.1. Lineage (NCBI taxonomy): Eukaryota > Metazoa > Arthropoda > Insecta > Coleoptera > Chrysomelidae > Diabrotica > Diabrotica virgifera. The sequence goes on from NC_065448.1 coordinate 41,868,805, forward strand.
AAAAGTAAACAAGTTACGCTCAAAATAAAATTAGTCACTTTTTTTTGGTAAAAAAAAATCGGGAAATTCACCCCCTAATTAGTATCTCAAATGAACTTAATCGTTACGACTTCACAAGTTTCTTGACTCATGTATGTATTGTTTATATGATCTGTAAATTTCATCGTTTCAAAGTCCTTCTTTTTGAAAGGACTGTAGTTAAAAGGGGTTGAACGAGTCACTGATCACGAATGTATGCAAATTTAGAAACACCAAATCTTAATCAATTTTTGTCTAACAGAAAAACAAAAAAATACATGATATTTAGAAAAGCAATGCTGACTTTTTTGTTTTTCGAGATTTTTGGTATCTCTAACATTTTTTAAGTTATTTTGAATAAAAGCATATTTTTCAAAATTAAAATTTTACATTAAAATCAATTTTTTTCCAAAATAAGACCTTTCAATCAATGAAACTAACAGATAATATAAACACAACATAAGTAAAATAATTTGTGGAGCGGTAACGATTAATTTCATTTAAGTTGTTAATTTGTTAATTAGGGGGTGGTCTTCCCGATTTTTTTTTGCCAAAACAAAAGAGACCAACTTTATTTTGAGCGTAACTTGCTTAAATTTAATGCTAGAAACTTTTTATAAAAACAGAAATAAAGCTTTTTTTAAACGCTTTAAAAAAGTTATAATGGGATTTTCCCAAAAAGTGCCTAATTTTTTGGATATTTCACTTCGAATTATTCTATTTGAAATTTGGTGAATATGAATCTATTTTTCATTGGCTATAACTCTGGTTTTACGAGGTCCAGAGACCTAACGCGTCCACCATTTTTTTTACCTTTTTACAGGCTATATTTTTGCAAAAAACGATTTTTTCGACAAAATACTTACTTTTTGAGTTATTTGCGAAAAACCGTCTAAAAATGTAGTTATTTTGTTGAAAAATGAACATATTCACTCGCAAATAACTCGAAAAGTGCTGACTTGGCGAAAAAGCTCTATAGAACAAAAGTTACTTAAAATTAGTCAGTTTATCCATTTCCGGACTTATTTTGGACTTATATTTTTTCACCCCAATAAGGGGTGAAAGTCACCCCCAGGGCAAAAGCACACATCGGCACAATATCACTTTTTTTCTTTGACATGTAAGCTATGCATATGCCAAATTTCATGTCAATCCAAGCGGTTCTTTAAAATTTAGAGCAAAAACCGTGAAAGAATGGACTAAAATGTAAACCATTTCTCATTTATATTATACAACCCAAAGCCCAACATCCAACAGCGCATAATCTTCTTTCGTTTCACTTCACCTAAATTATATTTGATGGTTTAGCGACATAGGATTTTCAAGGTCAAGTCAAAATGATGTCAACTGGTCAAGTGCCTAACCTAAAGGGATTCTTTCGTTGAGAATTGTTTTGTTTTCACAAGACCATATGTTTCCACTATCCGGAACTGTTCCCTCCTTTATCTGATGAATAGATAGGTAGGTACTTTATATTTTGGTAAAAATGAAATGGGTAATTTAAGTCCATAACATGCAGTATCGTTTTCAGCAGTAGGTAGGTATTCATTAATGTTTTAAATATGTACGCAAATTTTCAAATTATTTAAAAATGTCTTTAAATAAAAAGCATTAAATACAAAACCCACTATATTGATACTTAGTTTAGAAAAGTGATAGATATTTTAAAAAATAATACCCTTATTTAAAGTGTGATTCCTGAATTATTAATTTCAAAGTTTTATGTGATTAACATCTTGACGAAAATTATACATAATTTCAAAATTTCACCTTGCATTATTCATAATAGACCCTACATAATACACATTTTTAAGATGAGATTGTTAAGCAGCTTCTAAAAACAAAAATATACAGGGTGTTTAATTAAAATTAAAGATAATGGACTACGCTAGGCTTGCATGAATCACCCTGTACATTTAAATTTATGTTTAAAAAGCACATATTTTTATACAGGGTGTTTCATTAATAATTGTCCATATAGTAACTGCAGAAATCTTAGTACACAATACGAAGATTTAACCTAAAACACTTAAATTAAATGTGGTTCCTTACTGAGTTACAGGGTGTTTTATCTAAAAATTTAAAAACTATTTTTGCTCAGCATTTTAAAACTATTCGACGAATCCTGTTCATACTTGACAGAAAGTGCAACTACTAGACACCCTACTAAATTATGATAAACAAACGTTTCTAGCTACTACCAGAGGCGTACGACAGGGGATGGTGAATGGTTGACCCTTCTCAAATTCTACGCCACTGGAGGAATTACTATTTTAGTACCATTTTTAGATTCTCCAATACTTTCTACGTAAATAATATACTCTTCATTGGTAACGATAAAGTCATTAGTTTTCGAGATATTTGAAGTTAAATATGAAACGGGACAGTTATTTTGATTAATTTATGGTATGATTCATATGATTAAAATTTAAAAATTATTTGTACCCAGTACTTTAAAACTATTTGGCGTATTTTTATCATACTTGGCAGAAAGTGTAGGTACTCTACACCCTAGTAAATTAAGATAAATAAACGTTTCTAGCTTCTTCCAGAGGCGTACGACAGGGGACAGTGGCTGGTTGACCCTTCCCAAATTCTACGCCACTGACGTAATTGCTATTTTAGTGTAATTTTTTGATTTTGCAATACTTTTTATGCAAACAATATACTCTTTATTCGTAACGATAAAATGATTAGTTTTCGAGATATTTGAAATTAAAAATGAAGCGACACAGTACAATAATCAAAATAACCGTGTCGTTTCACTTTTAACTTCAAAGATCTCGAAAACGAATGACTTTATCGTTACGAATGAAGAGTGTATTATTCTCACAGAAAGTATTGGAGAATCCAAAAATTGAACTAAAATAGCAATTTCGCCAGTGGCGTAGAATTTGGAAAGGGTCAACCATTCACTTTCCCCCGTCGTACGCCTCTGGTAATAGCCAGAAACGTTTGTTTAACATAATTTAGTAGTCTGTACAGTACCTATACTTCCTGCCAAGTATGAAAAAGATACGTCGAATAGTTCTAAAATGCTGAGCAAAAATAGTTTTTAAATTTTTAGATAAAACACCCTGTAACTCAGTAAGGAACCACATTTTATTTAAGTGTTTTAGGTTAAATCTTCGTATTTTGTACTAAGGTTTCTCCAGTTACTATATGGACAATTATTAATGAAACACCCTGTATATGAAAATCTACGGGTCCCAGCGTTTTTTAAAATTATTTAAAACAAGGACAGAAATAATTTTATTCCATAAGTGCCTTCTTATATATATATACAAGGTGTTTCAGAAAAAGGTAACACGATCTCTAGGATAGGTGAAAAATTAAAAAATAATTGGGGTTTGCTTACTAAATAATTTTGGTTTCACGATGCAGGGCGTTGAAGAACAAAAAGTTGTACAAATTTTTTTCACTATTTTTCCGAAACTACTGGTAACATCGTATACTATTCGTTATACAAAAATATTTACTAAGCAAAATAAAATGTTGAAATTATAAATATGTTATTTTATTTTAAGCTTTTATTAAAAAAGATAAAATAGAAGAATGCATGAGAAGAACAATAAAGAATGAAACCAAAAATGTATGTAAGGATGGGGCCAAATAGGGAAAATGTAAATGTAAATTAAATGTAAATGTAAATGTAAAATTAATAATAAAAGATTATTATTGTAAGTTTTGAACATATTTCATGTCATGGGACATGAAATTACGAGTGGCAGGGATAACCAGACACATGAACTGAATAGAAGAATCGTTCTTGGGTGGGCAGCATTAGGAAAACTGAGAGAATCTTTTAAAAGTGAGTTGCCCACATGCCTAAAGAGAAAGGTATTTGATCAGTGCGTCCTTCCAGTCTTGACGTACGGATCAGAAACACTTACCTTAACTAAAGCCTCGGCTACCAAACTAAGAGCAACGCAGAGAAGAATGGAGCGCTCAATGTTAGGAATAACTCTGCAAGACAAAATCAAAAACGAAGAAATCAGGAGAAGAACAAAGGTGACTGACTTCATCGAAAGGCTAGCCAGGTTGAAGTGGAGATGGGCAGGACACATTGCCAGAATGACAGATGGGCGATGGACAAAAAGGTTATTGGAATGGAGGTCAAGCGAAGACAAGAGAAACGTCGGTCGACCGCCTACAAGATGGACTGACGACTTAAGAAAACTAAATAAAAACTGGATGAGAGCGGCGCAGGATAGAAGTGGTTGGAAACGAGGGGAGGAGGCCTATGTTCAGCAGTGGACATTTAAGGCTGAATGATGATTGTAAGTTTTTATTATTACCTCAAATGCCATTAAAATAATAACAAAGTTCTTTTACCGAGTTTCCGGTACTTTTCGCAACCTCGTTTTCCATTTAGGTTCAAATGGCCACTTGGGTATTACGTAACGTTTAGGTAGGGGGAGGGGGGTACAGAAAAAGGTTACGGTGCGTTACATGGGGGGAGGGGGGTCAAAAATCCTCAAAAATTGCGTTACGTAATACTTGAACGCTCTCTAATGTAAGAAAATTTACAAGGCTTAATTAGTGTTGTGCATTGTCCACAACAAGGACGTGAGCAGTTAGTGAAAAACATAGTCAATGCTGTGCTTTGTAGCCACAACAAAGAAGTGGGCATTTCATGCCAAAAAAACTAGGATGGACCAGATGGCATCTAGATTACAGAATTTTTTAGGAAAATTAAGAAAAATGCTGATTAATTTTGTAGATTAGGTGTATTTTATTGTTTAACTTTTTTTAGTGTAATTCTTATCATTACCAAGAATTTTAACCTCTCCAAATTTAACCCTGAATATACAACAAAATTCAAAAAATAACCTCCAAAAGAAAACAACCACTAATCAACCTCTAATCCGGAATCTCCAAAACAAATAGAGTCATCATCCTGGAAAATAGAAAATTACAAGTTTCTATCCGCTTAAAATTACTCGGTGCGTTCCGTTTATAAAAGATTTTAAATCGAAATTGTAGGCACTTAGGGGTTGTTGTGTTGAAAAGGAGCCTTATTTCCTACACAATTGATACACTGATTGGCCCTAATTTGTCACATCAGCGTCTGTTCTCTCTATCAATTTGCACGAATTAGTAGGCTATTACATCTGCTTTAGACAGGGTAGGACTTGCCACTTTGTGCAGTAAGCACTATCATCATAATCTTCCTTCTTAGTCTGGGCTGATTATCGGAGAATAGGCCATTTTTGGGAAAAGTTATTTACCAGAAATTTTATTGCTGTAATCGAATTATAAGATCCTATATATTAATAATATAGGTATGCAAAGTCCTCAGATAGTGTGCTACTTTTTTTATAAACAAAATGGCGCATGAAAATCGTGTTTTTTTCAATTATTGCTCTATAACTCCGAAGATTTTAATTTTACAACAAAAACACTCAAATAAAAATTCACCGTGATTAAATTCTGCATAGAGACTTGTTTCTCCCGATCTGCTCCGACGAAAATTTTCTTTGGAAAATGCGGGTTTTCCCAACAAAATTTTTAATTTTCAAGTAAAGTTTTAGATATGTAATTATCTACCAATAATTAAATAATTTGGTGACTTAAAAGCCTTCTTGGTTTAGATTATAGTTCCAGAAGCTTATGAAAATTGAACGAATATTTTAGCAACAATTCAATTGTTAATTAATAATTTACGGTCGCAATAATAACCAAAATAATTATGATACACTGATCAAACTTTGAAATCTTATAAAGATGAGATGCCTATTTAACATTTTCTCGACAAAATATAAATTTTTAATTTTCATAATCTTTAAATGTTTAAAAAAAAATAGTTATAAACAAATTAACGTTTCTCAGAAAGTTTTTATTATATTATAATTTTAAAATAGCTAAAATGCACATTTCAAATATCTTGGAAATGAATGCTTTAAAACTTTTTTGCAACCATTTGCAAAGAAGTGATGAAACAGCAAAGTAAACATACGATTACTACGGTGTTTATAATTTTTTAAATTCTTTCAAAGCGTAGAAGTGAGTTTAAAGTACAAGCTAATTATTTACAAAAAAATATCGATTATAAGTTTAATGGTTATATTTTAATTAAAGATTATAAATATATTTTTTTGTAATTTACACGCGCGAAAGTAGAATAATACAGTACTGTAGCTAAAATTTTCACTCGGAGAGACGACCGGCGCGCCCCGCGACGTACACTGTTAATAAATAATGTATGCTGCGTGTCAGTCGCTTCGAGTGAACATTTTAGCGCCGACTCTGTATCAGGCCTACTTTTGCGCTAAAAATTACAAAAAAAAGTATTTTTAATCTTTGATTAAAATATAACCATTGCACTAATTTTTGACATTCTTTGTGAGTAATTAGATTGTACCATAGACTCACTTTTAAGCTTTGAAACAATTAAAACAAATTATAAACAACGGAGATATCGTATATTTACTTTGCTGTTTCATAACTTTTTTGCAAATGGTTGGAAAAATTTTTTAAAGCATTCATTTTCAAGACCTTTGAAATACGCATTTTAAGTATTTTTTAAAATTAGAATATAATAAACAATTTCTGAGAAATGTTAATTTGTTTATAACAATTTTTTTTAAACATTTAAAGATTATGCAAAAAAATGAAAAATTCATATTTTGTCGACAAAATATTAAATAGGCATCACACCTTTATAATCTTTCTAAGTTTGATCAATGTCTCATGATTATTTTGGTTGTTATTGCGGCTGTAAATTGTTAATTAACAATTGAATTGTTGCTAAAATATTCGTTTCATTTTCACCGGCTGCTGAGTTTATAATCTATACCAAGAAAGCTTTTATTTCACTAAGCTATATAATTATTAATAAATAATTACTGGCCCAAAAAAATTACTTGAAAATTCGAGATTTTGTTGGGAAAACCTACATTTTTCGAGGAAAATTTTCGTCGGAGCAAATCGGGAAAAACATGCCTCTATGTAGAATTAAATTGGGGTGCATTTTTATTTGAGTATTTTTGGTGTAAAGTTAAAATCTTCAGAGTTATAGAGCAATAATTGAAAAAACTACGATTTGTCGGCGCCATTTTGTTTATAAAAAAAGTAGCACACTATCTGCGGACTTTGCATACCTATATTAATAATATATAGGATCTTATAATTCGATTCCAGCAATAAAATTGCTGGTAAATAACCTTTCTTTGTACTTTACTTTTACTAATTAGACCAGCGTATTATAACTATTTTTTTTTCAAAATTTAAAGATTATGCAAAAAAAAGAAAAATTTATATTTTGTCGATAAAATATTAAATAAGCATCTCATGTTTATAATCTTTATAAGTTTGATCAATGTATCATGATTATTTTGGTTTTTATTGCGATCATAAATTGTTAATTAACAATTGAATTGTTGCTAAAATATTCATTTAATTTTCACCGGCTTCTGGAATTACAATCTATACCAAGAAAGCTTTGATGTTACTAAGTTATTTAATTATTGATTAATAATTACTTACCTAAAACTTTATTTGAAAATTAAAGTTTTTGTTAGGAAAACCCGCATTTTCCGAGGAAAATTTTCGTCGGAGCAAATCGTGAAAAACATATCTCTATGCAGAATTTAATTGCGGTGAATTTTTATTTGGGTGTTCTTGTTGTAAAGTTAAAATCTTCGGAGTTATAGAGCAATAATTGAAAAAAATACGATTTGTCAGCGCCATTTTGTTTATAAAAAAAGTAGCACACTATCTGCGGACTTTGCATACCTATATTATTAATATATAGGATCTTATAATTCGATTCCAGCAATAAAATTGCTGGTAAATAACTTTTCCATGAATTTTGCTAATTAGCCCAGAGTATCTCTGTAGATAGTTATATGACGATAAAACTATACACTAATAAAATAAACTTAACCGCTAAAGTTTTGCACCACCAAAAATTATGCCCATTTTTATAATTGATTTTCTCGTGAACGGATTAACTGATTCCCTAGTCTGGGTATCCCGTCTTCCATTGTCTGCATCTTTGAATTTCAAGGCTCTGTACTTGGCGATCTGCTCGTTATATGTAACACGCAGAATATCTTCTCTTCTTCAAGTGCCATCTCCGCGACGGATATCGGCAATCATCATAGCTATTCGGACTGTAGCGACGGCTGCTCTAAAAAGTTCATTTGAAGTACATTCGAACCATTCTCTCAAGTTCAACAGCCACGATATTCTGCCTCTCTCTATGCTTCTTTTTCCTTGAATCTTTCCCTGAATAATTAATTGGAGCAAGTTATATCTCTCTCCACGTGTAATATGTCCAAGATATTTTAATTTTCTGGTTTTGATGGTATTTAAGATTTCCATTCCTTTATTCATATTTCTCAGAACCTGTGAGTTGATCATTGTTTCAAGATATGCATATTGGTCTACTCGTTCGACATTAGTTCCGTTTATGAAAAGATTCTCGTTATTTCTTTTTTATTTTCGATATTCTCATAAACTTTGTCTTCTTGACATTCATTGTTGTGTTGTTGTCCAAACTCCGCTATTCTGGTCACCATCCTCTGAAGATCCCCAATATTTTCGGCTAAGATGACAGTGACATCTGCATATCTCATGTTGTTAGTGGGAACTCCATTTATCTTTATTCCAGCTGTTTCACCCTCAAAAGATCTCTTCCGAGTAGGCATTAAAAATAATTGGCGATAACACGCATTCCTGTCTCACCCCACGTTTGATTTCAATTCCCTATGACATCCTGTTCTTTAACTCGTATATACTTTAGCTCGTTGCTTATACCGGGTGTCCATCTATATTTTCCCCCATTCTAACTGCCTATAACTTCTAAACGGCTCAAGATAGAAACATGCGGTTTTCGCAGAAATGTTTTATTTTACTAAAAGTTTTGTATGAATCGATTGAGTTTTTTATATCGCTTTCAATTACGAAAATAAAAATGGCGGTTTTTTGAAAAAAACTTTGTTGACTTTTTTTAATGGAACACCCAGTATATTTTTTTGTAAATTGAAAGAACGATCATTCACCTATCCAGCGATATAAAGTTTTTAAGTCAACAAAGTTTTTTTCAAAAATCCGCCATTTTTTTTTCGTATTTGAAAGCGATATAAAAAATTTAATCCATTCAGACAAAACTTTTACTAAAATAAAGCATTTCAGCGAAAACCGCATATTTCTATCTTGAGCCGTTTAGAAGTTATAGGCAGTTAAAATGGGGGAAAATATAGATGGACACCCGGTAGTATAAATTCGATATAATCCTGAGGTAATTGTAGTCTACCTTCTTTGATTTCAGGATATGCATTAATTGTTCATGTCGTAGTTTGTCGAATGCTTTATTATAGCCAATAAAACACGCATATACAGTATGCGGCAAAATAAACAGTACTGCAATGAATATTGAAGTGTTTATGACTATTTCTATATTTAGCATACGTGATATAGCTTTCGACCGTTATTCACGACGACGTTCCCGATAAAACAAATGTTAAAAATGCCCTCTGACACGAAAAAATCTTTAATTCTAGTCCGCAATTTCGAAATGTTAGACGGTGGATCAGTCTACATCCTTCAGCATTCCCTATATGTACTCGTCAGGTGGCGTTAGGCTGGTGAGTGGTGATCTCCCAAAATGATCGCGGAGTATTTGAAGAGACTCCCTGGCCATGCGATAGGTTGCCCTATCCTGCTATAACCATTGTTGATTTTAAGCTTGGACCGTTTTCACGACCTTTTCCGTATGACCGAAAATAGTGCTATAAAAATTTTTCTGCCAAACTGAGAACCATCCTGAAGCATTTAACATTAACACGACCGACTATCACATAGGGCATAACTAGGTTCGGAAAACACTGAGTAGGTTTCGGCGCATGCCACATACTAATTTGAAGCATACGCATTTCAGTACTGTTTATTTTGCCGCATACCGTATATCTTGATTGACTCCAGTACCTTTGTATTAGTATATTAAGGGAAAAAGAGCTTCACGCGTTCCTAAGCCTCTGCGAAACATAATTTGCATGTCATTAATGTCTACGTCCAGTTTATGATGTAATTCGGTTATGGATGACTTTCAGCAGCAACCTTTTCACTACGGGAAACGGACATATACGTAAAATAATTTCGTTCCCGTACAACGGGAACCGGATTACACACTGGACACAAATAAAGATTGACGTTAACCATTCTTTTGGGTAATATGCCTGAGCTACAAATTTTATTCAAGAGTATCACTAAAATATCAATATGCTGCTGATCTATAATTTTTACTAGTTCGATAGGAAGCATGTCATGTCCTGGGATTTTCCCGCTCTTCATTGTTTTTAATGCATGTATTGATGTATTATTTCTTTTTTGTAATATCTGGGCTTATTTCTCCTGCAGCAGATTCTATGTGTTCCAGGTGCCCTCTTTCATCATCGAACAGTTTGTCAACATTGTACTTTCTCATCGGTCTGTGTTATAGAAATCCCGTGTACCTATATCCAGAAGTGCACCAGTGAGATTTTGTTTTCTTAGTCCTGCCATTTCTTTGACTTTCTTATGTAGGTGAAATAGGTCGTATCTTGTTTGGAGGTCCTCGATCTCTTTGAATTTCTGTTCAAAGTGTTTTTCTTTTGCCTGCTTTATCATCTTTCTTATCTCGTGGTTAATATCCCTGTATTAGACCCTGAAGGGTCTTTGACGATATATTTCAGATGCCTACAAAGGTAATTTTGATTGGTATAATCTAATCGTAATCCAGAAGAAGACGAATAATCTTAGGATTAAAAAACCTCAGTGAATAGTTTGGCTATTTATTTGGTTGTTCAGGGCACCAGCATCAACGATAATAATAATGTAAATATATATTTGCTAATCTCCTCAGGGAGGTGGCATTATTAGGAGAAGAAGTGAAGCTAATAAAGTTAAAGTAACGATTTTCAAAGTCTTTATTTCCTTTTTTATGACATACATACACATAAATTTTTTTAATGAAAAATCCTTTGTAAGAGGTACAAAATTTTTATTAAAATCCCTTTAAGGGCTACATCACATAACGTTTTCGATATCGACGGTTGAAAGGTAACAGGTTGTAACCCACAAATCAACTTTTTCCAGGAAGTTGAAAAAACTCTCTTAAGTAATTTTATGCGTAATAACCCTAATAATGTTTTCCTTAATTTATAGATGATAGATCTACAATGAAAAAAATTGTTAGATTGATTCCTCATAAAATCACTTAAACGGAATGTTTTTTCTACTTCCTGGAAAGAGTTGACTTGTGGGTTGTGTGTTACAACCTTTTACCTTTCAACCGTCAATATTTAAAAATATCATCATCAGTGTTTAGAACTGGTTGATCATTATAGCTGGGCCACCAAAGAAAAATAGGTATACCAGGGTATGGGAGCGTTCAAGTATTATGGGTGATTCGCCAAAATAGACGGCAATTTCGAAGTAGAGAAATTTAATTTAAAACATGATTTAGAATTAGTTCATTTTTAAATATTTTTTATAAAATGAGCTAATCAACTTAGCCATGATACCAGCAAAGATCATTTTTAAATATTTTCCGAAAAACGGAAATGTTATGACTTCGGAGTTGACAAGTGTCCACGGTGTTGACGTAATTCTCTGTTAATTGAAATTTATGATCGTAACAATTAAATAAAAACTGGTATGTAATAAAACTATACAAAACACTTCCATTTTGATATAAAGTCCTACAGAAAAGCATGAAAATAGGTAAAATATCAATTGCGTCGGAGTTGATTTAGACCGGCCTTCGTGTTGACAAAACTTTCCAATATTTAGCCGTGCCTTTTCCGTTAAACTTCAAAAATCTAATCTGATTTTGAACACAATCTTGGCATTTCCTTTCTACACATTCTGCTGTCTTTTCTCCATTTTCTCCATGTCAACATAATTATTTGTTATCCGCTTCCACACATGAGCTCCATGTTTTCACATAATGTGCCTACATAGACAGCAGATGTCTCTTATCAACATTAGAGAAGACTACCCAAAATGGTATATTCTTACAGAAAAAAGCATATCTGCATAAAAAATTACTTTCTTTCATAAAATCTTAATTCAACGATTTTGGGGGCTTTCGCCTTCATTTTTCCGTCGTACTCCAGTGTATACGAGCCATTTTCTATAAAAAGAAGATAATTACCAAACCGACCGAAACATCTTGATAGCTTACCCAGTAACCCTTTTTCTATATCAGACTAAATTTAAATTGTATTTTTTTAGTTTAGACTATTCACACTTTAAACAACTCCGAGGCACGTTCGTCAACTCCGAGGAACGACTGGGCTTCGGAGTTGATTGCTTCGGTGTTGATGATTTCATACATTTTTAATTCTACTTTCTACAAAATATTAAAAATATTTCTGCTTTATTCATCGTGTGTCAAAAAAACTTTATAGCGCATACTTAGAAGAAAAACATATTAAAAAATTAGCAAAATTAAGCTTTTACGAAGGATTCGGTGTTGACTGTATAAAAACATACGCTTAGCTTAAGACACCTTGAAAATTTTTCTATCGCTTAACGATATTATATTCGTCCACTTTATTCCACAATTTGGGTTAGACTGAAGCGTTCCTCTCTTGTCAAGTTGCCTGCCATACAGTATAAGTGCAGTTTGGCCTAAATTTTCATATATTTTCATGAGGCCTCGGTGTTGATGCACAAAGTTGGTTACAGTTTTTAGTAGTAGATTTTTATGGTCTAATTTTAAAAATGAAAATTATCAATTTGACAGTTTTAAATTACATTGGGTTTTTAATTAATAATTGATAAAATAATCTCCACTTTTGTAACTTTTCAGTGTGTAATACTATAAAACAGATCAAAAACCAAGGTGAGTTACAGCCTCGGAGTTGATATTTTGACATTAAAATTGCATAGAATGCTTGTAAAAATACTTTTTTTTTTAATTAATGTTAAGTGGCGTACATTCATCTATTGCATAACTTAACTTTGGCTACACAATTTGAAACACAGTATGTAAAGGACTTAAGAAAAAAGCCAGTTACACAATATGCCGCTTATTTTGGCGAACCACCCTTATGTAACGCAGCTTGGGGGGAGGGGGGTCCGGGTCTTGTAAAACGTTACGGCGCGTTACATGGGGAGGGGGGTTCGAACAGCGCGTTACGTAACATTCTTTTTTAACTTAAATAAAAAAAACTACAGAATTTCTTTTATGTTTTACATAGACCCCTGAATTGTATTATGTTGCACACTCACGCTCCGCTCATCTTCCGACAACAGGACAATAGTATTCAAGTGAAAAAATCTTAAAATTTGTAACCAGATGAAGCACAGTAATAACATGTGTTTGCAATAATTAACTGGAACTTTCTCCACAACAAAACATAAAAAGATACAGATGGGATTAAGAGATTGCAGAGGGAACTACATGCTCATAAATCATGTATGTTTTCTGAAGTCCATAACATGCAGTATAGTTTTCTGCAGTAGGTATTCATTAATGTTTTAAATACGAAAAGTTTCAAATTATTTAAAAATGTCTTTAAATAAAAAGCATTAAATACAAAACCAACTATATTGATAGTTAGTTTAGAAAATTGATAGATATTTTAAAAAATAATTCCCTTATTTAAAGTGTGATTCCTGAATTATTAATTTCAAAGATTTATGTGATGAAAATTGACGAAAATTATACATAATTTCAAAATTTCACCTTGCATTATTCATAATAGACCCTACATAATACACATTTTTGAGATGAGGTTGTTAAGCAGCTTCTAAAAACAAAAATATACAGGGTGTTTAATTAAAATTAAAGATAATGGAATATGCTAAACTTGAGTGAATCACCCTGTATATTCAAATTTAAGTTTAAATAGTCCATAGTTGAATTTAAAAGTTGACGTATTCTAGCGTTTTTATAATTTTCTAAAATAATGACACATGACACAAGCAATTTTATTTCATAAGTTGTTTCCATACATTATAATTTTAAATGATCACCCTGTATTATTCATAAAGACCATGAAATCAGATTGTTAAGCAGCTTTTAAAAATATAAAAATATACAGGGTGTTCCATTAAAAATAAAGCTTATGGACTACGGTAGGCTTGCATGAATCACCCTGTACATTTAAATTTATGCTTAAAAAGCACACATTTTTATATATAAAAATCTACTGGTCTCAGCGTTTTTTAAAATTGTTTAAAACAAGGACAGAAATAATTTTATTCCATAAGTGCCTTCTTATATATACAGGGTGTTTCAGAAAAATTGAAAAATAATTGGGGTTTGCTTACTAAATATTTTTTGTAACGGCATGCGTTTTCACGATACAGGGAGTTGAAGAACAAAAAGTTTTACACATTTTTTTCACTATTTTTCCGAAACTACCGACAACATCGTATATTATTCGGTATACAAAAATTTTTACTAAGCAAAATAAAATGTTGAAATAATAAATAGGTATGTTATTTTATTTTAAGCTTTTATTAAAAAAGATAAAATAGAAGAATGCATGAGAAGAACAATAAAAGATGAATGTAATGATGGGGAGGGAGTAGGGAAAATGTAAATGTAAAATTAGTAATAAAAGATTATTATTGTAAGTTTTGGACATATTTCATGTCATGGGACATGAAATTACGATTGGCAGGGATAACCAGACAATGAACTGAATAGAAGAATCGTCCTTGGGTGGGCAGCATTTAGAAAACAGAGAAACTTTTAAAAGTGAGTTGCCCACATCCCTAAAGAGAAAGGTATTTGATCAGTGCGTCATCCCAGTCTTGACGTACGGATCAGAAACACTTACCTTAACTAAAGCCTCGGCTACCAACCTAAGAGTAACGCAGAGAAGAATGGAGCGGTCAATGTTAGGAACAGCTCTGCAAGACAAAATCAAAAACGTAGAAAGCAGGAGAAGAACAAAGGTGACTGACGTCATCGAAAAGATACCCAGGTTGAAGTGGAGATGGGCAGGATACAAAGACAAAAGAAGCGTCGGTCGACCGCCTACTGGATGAGA
Source organism: Diabrotica virgifera virgifera (assembly GCF_917563875.1). Lineage (NCBI taxonomy): Eukaryota > Metazoa > Arthropoda > Insecta > Coleoptera > Chrysomelidae > Diabrotica > Diabrotica virgifera. Next base: position 41,883,819 of record NC_065448.1, read on the forward strand.
GCGGCGCAGTATAGACATGGTTGGAAACGAGGGGAGGAGGCCTATGTTCAGCAGTGACATTTGAGGCTTTAGGTATTACCTCGAATGCGATTAAAATAATAACAAAGTTCTTTTTACCGAGTTTCCGGTACTTTTCGCAACCTAGTTTTCCATTTAGGTTCAAATGGTCACTTGAGTGTTACGTAACTTTTAGGTGGGGGGAGGGGGAGGTACAGAACAACGTTACGGTGCGTTACATGGGGGGAGGGGGGTAAAAAATCTTCAAAAATTGCGTTACGTAATACTTGAACGCTCCCTGTGAACCCTTTATAAATAGTATAAAATATTTTGTTATCTTAGCTTATTTGCTTAAAATTCCAAAAGAAGGATAACATTTATAAAGAATTAGGCCCTTGGCCACAGCCCTTTGGAATTTTAAGCAAATATGCTAAGATAAGAATTTTATATCTACCATTTCAAGGGTTCATACCATGGTATTTTTTTGGTGGCTCAGCTTGTGATCAACCAGTTATAAACACTGATGATGATATTTTTAAATATCGAGAACGTTCTAGGATGTAGTCGTTAAAGGAATTTTACTAAAAAAAATGTATACCTTTTAAAAAGGAATTTTCATTAAAAATTTTTGCGATAGATATACCTACAGCAAGATACAGGAATAATTCTTTCTTTTCTTTGTGGATACGTACACACATTGTGTATTTATTAGAATAGATATTTTTGCATACATTTCCAATTAGTCGATATAGTTCAGAGAAATAAGGAAAAAAAATATCCTGTTGGTGACACAGCCCCCTCCAGGCTGAAACCATTTTTTTTTTAGTAGTATGGACATCTATATTAATAACCTATATGTTTTCTGCAGCCGATTTTGATGATATACATAGTTATAAACAAATGAAGATCAAAAAACGGTAAATTTTTGCCTTTTTCGTCTATAACCAAAAGTTAAGTATTTTAAACAAATTTTAGACTGAGAAACTCATAAATCGTATAAAAAACTTCAATATGGCGTTCGCTGAATATATCTATCCTTATTGGTTGCTTACAAAATTGCAAAATAAATCATAAATTTTGAGTTTATATAAATATTCATAACTTATGTAAAAATTAACTTAGAACGTTCTTATTACACGGAATGCTGAGACTTCTGGTGCTTAAATCATACCCTAAATTTTAAAGCAATTAGTCGAATAGTTTAATAGGTATTTAATTTGTTTATCCCAAATTAATTTTTTTTGCAACGCTATAAGTCAGAAAATGATGAAGTTACACTAATACTTTGCATAGTTTATGAAAGAAGAAGATTTATACTATTAATTTAATTTAAAAAAATGACAAAAAATAACTCTAAATACTGCAAAATTATTTTACAAAAACATGTGAATTAAAAAAAAGGGGGGGCTAACTTCGTCCCTAATTGTCCTAGGACAATTGTTTTTCTTTCTAAATGTGTATAAAAATTCAATATTTCCAAATATGAAAAAATAATTTTTCTACGGGTAACGGTCAAAAAGTTATTCTAATTGTTTATAAGTAAGCAAAAAATGGACGTGTTTTTGCAAAATAATTTTACACTGTTTAAAATTACTTTTTGTCATTTTTTTTAATTAAGTCAATAGTATAATGTTCTTCTTCTATAAACTGTCAGAATTCTTACTGTAAAAAAAATGAATTTGGGATAAACAAATTAAATAACTTTTAAACTATTTGACCAATTGCTTTGACATTTAAAATATAACTTAAGCACCAGAAGTCTCACCAATTCGTTTAATAAGAAGGTTCTAAGTTAATTTTTACATAAGTTATGAATATTGATAAAAACTCAAAATTTATGATTTATTTTGCAATTTTCTAAGCAACCAATAAGGATAGACATATTCAAAGAACGCCATATTGAATTTTTTTAGACGATTTATGAGTTTCTTTCTCTCAAATTTGTTTAAAATGCTTAACTTTTTGGTTATAGACGAAAAAAGCGAAAATTTACCGTTTTTTGATCTTCATTTGTTTATAACTATGTATATCATCAAAATCGGCTGCAGGAAACATATCCGCTCCGAGCTTCGCTGGTATCGCCACCTACCTACAGGATTACTAGTATAACTTTTACCGGAAATTTTCTGGAAAGAAAAAAGTGTTGCCTATACTCTGTGAGTTTCGCGGGTATGGCTGCTATCGCCATCTAACGGTTGACTAGTGTTCCTATTTCGGCCGGAATTTTAAAGAGGACAGTAGAAAATCAAATAATAGTTGTTTCAAACTTATTATTTAATTCTTATCGTGTAATATTTAGAACGTAAAGAAGTAATTGGATTGTAATCGATAATTAATAGCAGTAAGTACAGGATTTATTATTCATTATGATTATTTTTAAGATCTTGCTTATCGTTTTGACGTTTATGTTGACAACTAATATTAGAAAAAATTTATTCTGCAAAAAAGTATAATAATTTAATATAATTATAGTATAATACTTCTTAAATATTAACTTATTAATGACAGTTAACGGCATCCTACGTTTGCTGTGATTGGTCGTTATGTTCACGCATTCAAATTTTGTTTCAAGATTGGATTGTAAAATTGAAACCGTCAAAATTAGAGAGTGTGCTAACTGATCCTTTAGCTCAAATTTTTCTACCGTTTTAAAATTAAAATTGTGTTTACTTACTTTTTTCTAATTGCATCAATCCATTTTTGTCGTTGAATCACCTTATGCTTAGCGACAGGAAAGTTGTAGAATACACAGTTACTATTGTAACCAGTATTTCGACACTCTTTAATACAACAACTTTCGTGAGACATTTAAAAGCTATAATATGCAACTCTTAATGCACAACGTCAAAAAGCAAATTTCCAGTAAAGGTTTACAAACTTGTCACTACTGGCGCTCGCGAATTTTTAATTATCCCCTCTACCTACGAGCTCACAGCGTATAGGTTATTAATCATTGACATATAACAGGATGGACGGAGTACTCCCCTATATCTGACACAGAATCGGGTGTCCGAAAGATCATTAGACATTTTCACTTTACACTCCCAAAAATTTAAAATATAATTTGATTTTCACAATGATAAACACAAGACAAACAACGATCAAATATGCACATACACACAAAACAATATTTGATCGTGTCGTATTCATAAAAATTTCTCCCCTTCCTATAGTCCAGAAAGCCACTGCGCATCCGCTAGGAAAAATATTCTAATTCAGATTTTTTGCGCAATCTTACTTAAAAAGGACCCCTTTTAACAAATTTGCATGTTGCCAGGACCAAAAGTTGGTCAAAAATTTTTTAAACGTTTTTTTTTGTTTTTTTCCTAAAATTATTTTTTTTTGCATGGAACAAAATTTTTTTTGGTTTTTTGGATCATTCCAAACAGAAAAGGTCTTTAGTGACTTTTCTCTAAAGTTGATAGTTTTTGACATATAAGCGATTAAAAATTGAAAAATTGCGAAATCGGCCATTTTTAACCCTCAACAACTATGTGAAAAACTGAAAATTTGAATGTTACCAAGGTAGGTAGATATTTTTTAAACATCGATTGATGAAATCTCGAAGAGTTTTTTGCAATACAATATTCAAAACTCCTTTGTTTTTTAATTGCTAATCAAGCGTGCGCGACACTATTTTCCACCGTTGCATGTGTATGCAGTATGGTGCAAATGAAAGTAATAAATTCGTTATTTCGTAAACCGGCGACTTTAAGGAAAAATCCCGAAACAGGTCGATTTTTATTTTTAAGTTATGATATTGTGACATATACGGTATACTAGTGACGTCATCCATCTAAGCGTGATGACGTAATCGATGATTTTTTTAAATGGGAATAGGCGTCGTGTGCCAGCTCATTTGAAAGTTTCTTCAATTCTCTATTTAGTAATATAAACATTTACATAATTATTTATACAGGGTGTCCAATAATTTAATTTTTTTGTCAATTTGCCAAATGATTTAAATTAATAAAAATTTTTTGGACACCCTGTATAAATAATTATGTACATGTTTATATTACCGAATAGAGAATTGAAGAACCTTTCAAATGAGCCAGCATACGACCCGTATTCTCATTTAAAAAAATCATCGATTACGTCATCACGCCCAGATGGATGACGTCACTAGTATACTATATATGTCACAATATCATAACTTAAAAATAAAAATCGACCTATTTCGGGATTTTTCCTTAAAGTCGCCGGTTTACGAAATAACGAATTTATTCCTATCATTTGCACCATACTGTATACACATGCAACGGTGGAAAATAGTGTCGCGCACGCTTGATTGGCAATTAAAAAACAAAGGGGATTTTGATATTCTATTGCAAAAAACTCTTCGGGAGTTCATCAATCGATGTTTAAAGAATATCTACCTACCTTGGCAACATTCACATTTTCAGCTTTTCACATAGTTTTTGAGGGTTAAAAATGGCCGATTTCGCAATTTTTCAATTTTTAATCGCTTGTATGTCAAAAACTATCAACTTTAGAGAAAAGTCACTAAAGACTTTTTCTGTTTGGAATGATCCAAAAAACCTAAAAAAAATTGTTTCATGCAAAAAAAATTATTTTAGGAAAAAAACAAAAAAAAAAAACGTTTAAAAAATTTTTGACCAACTTTTGGTCCTGGCAACATGCAAATTTGTTAAAAGGGGTCCTTTTTGAGTAAGATTGTGCAAAAAATCCGAATTAGAATATTTTTCCTAGCGGATGCGCAGTGACTTTCTGGACTACTATCAAAACGTGTACTTCAGGGAAGTATATGTTTATGACATTTTTTATAGTTGTTGCTGTGTCTATCCTCTTATATGTCATTGTTATTAATATAGATGTCCATACTACTAAAAAAATTTCGCTTCGGCCTGGAGTGGGATGTGTCACGAGAAAAATCTTATTTCTCTGGACTAATATTTTATTAGCTATTTACTTGCAAAATCTTCTCATTTATCTTTATTTATTGTATTTTCTCTAGACTACATTTTCAAAAAGATCACCTTTTGCACAATGGACCAAAACTAGCACGTGTTTTCGTAGTTGCCTGCAATATTAGGCAATAAATAACTACTCTCACCACTAGATGTCGCGGTTTGAATTTTTTTAGAAATAAATCTATTTATAAATTACAAATTTATTCACTGTTGTGTAAGAAATTATTTTTAATAAAATTGTTGGTAAATTATGTCAATCTGGATTATTTTGAACAATAATTAAATAAACCGTACTAATTATAAATCCAGATTTTGTTATCCCTCATGCGAATTCATCACATAAAAATGAAAAAATAATGTTTTTAAAAATGAGGATACAGTTACAATTTTGGAGAAATAGATTAATGTATTATAATATGTATAATATAATAAATATGTATTTAATTTGAAGCTGTTGCCATAAATAATTAAAAATATAAATATTATTGTATTTGAGTTTGAATACTAGTACGAAAATATTCTACTCTGTTAGTATGTCAGGATGGCCGAGCGGTCTAAGGCGCCAGACTCAAGGTTTACCTTGCCCGTTTCAACGGGTTGCGAGCGTTCTGGTCCACTCTGTGGGCGTGGGTTCGAATCCCACTTCTGACATTCTTTTTTATTTTTTTTTTATTTCTTTTAAATTCAAACTGAACTGAATTTGACATTTATTATTTAAATTATTATAAATTTCTCAAGTTAGTCGTTTTATTTTTATTTAAATATAGGTAATCCAATGTCTGAGCACTCTGAGCTCATTCGAAATGACAAAAATTGAAATCACAACTTCCATCTGTCTTAATATTCCTCTATGGAAAGTCCTCCCATGCCACATCTAATGTGAATTTAATAAAATATTTTCTTTTCAACAAAGGTTTACAAAGGTTTTCAACAAAGGTTTACAAGTAATTTAGTGTGGAGATGATTTGCATCAGTGTAAAGATTTGAATATCCTGTCGATTTCTTCTTGCAGAAACGGCATTGGTATGCCGTAACTCGTTTTGCATAAGTACGTTCTTAGTCTAAGGCCGCTTACAAACGAACCACTTCTTGAAGTCAAAGTCGGCTGATTTCTTAATAACTTTGTACCTAGCGATTCTCTTTTCACATGAGAAAAAACGACGATAGCGACTTTTTACAGTGGTTCTGTGGAAAAGTGGTTCTGTCTGTAAGCGGCCTTAGACCCGTGTTGAGCTGGCCCCCCCCACTTGCAAAAATTAAAAAACAAATAGCCCTGATTTATGAGCTATTTATGAGCTCTCATATTCCGCAAACTAAAAATTTTGAGCTCGTTCCACTGAGCAGGAATTTAATACCCTAGTGGGCGGGGGGCTGAGTCAGCCCCCCCCCACTACTTAAAAATAGGAATATTGAATCGGTTTTTGCGGCAGAATTACGAGCTATTTATGAGCTCTTGAAATTATATACTTTCAATTTTTGAGCTCATCCCCTTCACCCCCAAACAACCCTTTAATTGATTTAACTTAAGAGAAAGATGCTGAGAAAACTTAAAATATATCGTATTGCGGATATAATTCATATAGCTTATATACTCTAAGAATAAACTATTAAATCAAGAGCATTTCGATTATTGAGCTACAACCCCTTCGCAAGAAAACCACCCTATCTTCCCGACTTAAGAGAAAGTTTTACTTAAAATGCATTAAACTAATTATTTGGCGACTACATATCATTTAATAATTTATAACCTTCCAAATTACGCGCATTTAGATCAGTAAATTGCAATTTATTTTGTATAGTGCAGTCACTGAAGGTAAAAATCAACGATTACCTTCAATTTCGGTGAACCTTCATCGATTTTCACAAAAATTGGTCAGTAGTTAGAGGATACGTCAAGAAACAAAGGTGACATGGTACAACCTTGCGCCTTTACCCTGAGGGTGGATACCGCCCCTTCTCGGGGGTGAAAATTATTTTATAAAAAATAAATGCACAAATCAATAAAAGAACAAATTAAAAGCAAAATTCATTATATAAAGTTAATAAAATAAGTCAATACTTTTTAAGTTATTAAAGATCAAAGATTTTAATTATTTGTGAAAAAAATGCATGTTTTGGAGAGGTTTTTTGTAAATCACTGAAAAACTTTAAGTTTTTACAAAAAAGTTAATAATAGTTTAATTCGTATAGCTTATATTCTAAGAATAAACTCTTAAATCACGCGTCTTTCGATTATAGAGCTACAACCCCTTCGCAAGAAAACGACCCCATATTCCCGGCTTAAGAGAGAGTTGTTCTTAAAATAATTTAAATTAATTATTTTTCGACTATATATCGTTTAATAATTTATGAGCTTGCAAAATATACGCATCTCAATTATTGAATTGCCATTTTCTTTCTATAGTGCAGTCACTGAAGGTAAAAATCAACTATTACCTTCGATTTCGGTAAATCGCCATTTATTTTCACGAATTGACAATAACAACTTGGGGTTTTAGCCTGGGGTACCTATATGTCACCCCTTCTCGGGAGTGAAAATTACTTTATTAAAAATAACCCCACAAATCGAGAGAGGGACAAATTGTAAGCAAAATTTGTTATATAATGTGATTAAAATAAATCAATACTTTTTGAGTTATTAAAGATCAAATATTTTAATTTTTGGAAAGAAAATGCATGCTTTAGAGCGATTTTTCATAAATGACTCAAAACCTGTAAGTTTTTACAAAAAAGTTTTCATCACTAAAATTGAAGCTAATAAAAAATATAATAAATTGCTTACTTGAAAAACCCTTTAATGTTAATTTAAAGTAAGTTATTGGTAATTAAATGTATATTTTTTTCCGCGACTGTTCAAATCTAAGGGTTCAAGCTTAAATAACGGGAAAGAGATGCATTTTATAACACTTAGGTAGGTACTAAATACTTGTCGAAGTACTTAGAAATACCTATGAAAAATAAGATCCAGAAAAAGTTGATAGTATCAAAATCCGCTCAAAAATTTTCGTGAAAATGAATGGAGATTTACCGAAATCGAAGGTCATAGTTGATTTTTACCTTCAGTGATTGCAATGTAGAAAGAAAATGGCAATTCAATAATTGAGATGCGTATATTTTGCGAGCTCATAAATTATTAAACAATATATAGTCGACAAATAATTAATTTAAATTATTTTAAGTACAACCCTCTCTTAAGCCGGGAATATGGGATGGTTTTCTTGCGAAGGGGTTGTAGTTCAATAATCGAAAGGCGCGTGATTTTAGAGTTTATTTTTAGAATATAACTATACGAATTAAACTACTATTAACTTTTTTGTAAAAACTTACAGTTTTTTAGTGATTTACAAAAAACCTCTTCAAAACATGCATTTTTTTCACAAATAATTAAAATATTTGATCTTTAATAACTTAAAAAGTATTTACTATTTTATTAACTTTATATAATAAATTTTGCATTTAATTTGTTCTTTTATTGATTTGTGCAGTTATTTTTTATAAAATAATTTTCCCCCCGAGAAGGAGCGGTATCCACCCTCAGGGTAAAGGCGCAAGGTGGTACCATGTCACCTTTGTTTCTTGACGTATCCTCTAACCACTGACCAATTTTCGTGAAAAGCGATGAAGGTTCACCGAAATTGAAGGTAATCGTTTATTTTTACCTTCAGTGACTGCACTATACAAAATAAATTGCAATTTACTGATCTAAATGCGCGTAATTTGGAAGCTTATAAATTATTAAATGATATGTAGTCGCCAAATAATTAGTTTAACGCATTTTAAGTACAACTTTCTCTTAAGCCGGGAAGATAGGGTGGTTTTCTGGCGAAGGGGTTGAAGCTCAATAATCGAAATGCTCTTGATATAATAGTTTATTCTTAGAGTATATAAGCTATAGGAATTATATTCGCAATACGATATATTTTAAGTTTTCTCAGCATCTTTCTCTTAAGTTAAATCAATTAAAGGGTTGTTTGGGGGTGAAGGGGATGAGCTCAAAAATCGAAACTATATAATTTCAAGAGCTCATAAATAGCTCGTAATTCTGCCGCAAAAACCGATTCAATATTCATATTTTTAAGTAGTGGGGGGGCTGATTCAGCCCCCCCCACTAGGGTATTAAATTCCTGCTCAGTGGAACGAGCTCAAAATTTTTAGTTTGCGGAATATGAGAGCTCATAAATAGCTCATAAATCAGGGCTATTTGTTTTTTAATTTTTGCAAGTGGGGGGGGGGGGGCAGCTCAACACGGGTCGGCCTTAGTCGCTCATATACTATAGGTACAGGGCCTATTTTACCACTAGGCCCGTGAGGCATTTGAATGGGACCCGGAAAGATGTTTATTACAAAACATGTTTATTCACCAAACAAAACATGTTTATTACAAATACCAAAACAAATTTTCAAAATTCTTTCATTCTGCGTTTAAATTTTTCAAAAATACTTATTAGTTTTCTCAGGCTTCGAAAAAAAAATCGAATGCATTTAAATAGCATTGAAGCCGAAAGATTGCGCCTATCCCCTTAAGCAATGTTTAATTGTTTAAATATAAATTTTATTTATTGTTAATAAATTAATATTTTATTTTCTTGTGCAACTATACTTCTATTAAATAATTAATACATTTAAAAAACTTATATATTAAACGCGTATAACTCGACAACAATCAATTTTAGAGAAAAATGACAAGACACCTTTTTTGTTCAGAATGACCCAAACTATCTGAAAAAATATTGTTTGGAATGAAAAAATTATTTTTGTGAATTTGTTTAAAAAAAATTGTTTAAACAATTTTTCGACCACGGCAGCGCCCGGAACCCTTTGGATATGTTATAAGGAACTCTTTTTGAGTAAGTTTGTGCAAAAAAATCGAATCGGAATAATTTCGATAGCGGGGGCGACGATACTACCCGGTCTAATAGTTTTTAATTTCAAACAACTTTTCATAATTAAGTATTTTCTATGGGAAATAAGCCACAATTTTACTAAAAAATGAATGTATTAACGTTTCGAAGCCCAAATCGGGTTTCGTTGTCAAAATACAAAATAGTATTACTTAGACTTACTTAAAAAACTTTATAGAACGAAAGTTGCTTATATTCTATCAATTTATCCATTTCCGGGCTTATTTTAAACAAGCGTATTTTCACCCTCGAAAAACTGTCACCCCCCAAGTAAAAGAGACCAACGGCACAAATTTAACTTTGAAAAGTAGAACCTAAATCCAAATTTTCATGCAATTCGGAGTTGCCCCTGAAAATTACACTCCAAAACGGTCATTTATTGGGCTACAGGAATAGAACAACGATAATGAAAATTTTATGAACATTTTTATTGTATCGTTGAAAGAAATGAAATGAAATCGGAGACCTTTTGGCGGGTCTCTGCAGCATTGTATCTAAATCTCCGCCTGAAATATAGAGGTATTTATATTCCACTAGTGGAATAGAAATATTTATATATCCATTACTGCATCTTTCTGCACTGAATTCTTTCGTTGTTAGTAATAATTCTTTTTTTTTCAAACATTTTTTTCCTATTATTGCGTTTGTTATGGCGGCCATGGTAGCTCAGACGTGCTGTATTGGGTGTATTTGCCTTTGGCGTTGAATGACGTTAGTATATCATATATGTGTACAATGAATAATTCACAACACAGAAATATGCATAAGAGTTGCCTATGTCCAAGTTTGGGTATGGCCAATTGAGAAAATTGTATTGAAAATTGTATTTGTAGATATGTACTAAAAAACTACTGAAAGATAATCCATCATACTCTAACAGTTATGTTTATAATATTGGCAATATTTTATTATAAATGATTTACTTTACCGATAGTAATATTTTTTCAAAACCGAATTTTCCTCGAGAAAGCTCTAGAAATTTTCCTTTATATTTGTTACAATCGCGTGAGCGCGGCAACACAGTTTTCTCGGGCTCATCTCTCGTGGAGTTCAGTCATTCACCCCACGAGGTTGAAGTCCGTAGCAGCAGCCACTCAGCTGTTTTCCACGTTTCCACGGCACTCGCGATCTTATATTGGACGCCCATCTACGCGCCGCCGGGAAATTTTCCCACATGTAAAAAAAAACTTTCTAATTTTCCCACACACATAAACGTCTATGACGATTAACATTTTTTCTTAGACGTGGGTATTAAAATATTTAGATACTTTTTATATGACAGTCATTCATTTTTGTTCTGAGTTGAGTAACTTTTGCTTTAAACTGAAAATCTGAGATAACGATTTTTTTCTGCACAACTAATTTTAAAAATAAGTAATATCCCAATCTCAATCTAAAAACAGCAAGATGAGTAAGAAAAAAGCATGAAGAAAATATAGTAAAGTAACAAATATAGTAAAGTATTGAACTAAACTAAACAAAACACAACTGAAAAAAAAAACAAAACCAACAACAAAACTAAACCAAACAAAACAAAATTGGTTCTAATTATACTATTAGGAATGCCAGTAAAAAATAAAAGCTTTTCTTATCCATTTTCTTCCATTGATTTTTGTCCAATGCTTTTTCTTTCCAATTCTCCATATTACTTTTTTGAAAGTCTTCATAAATGCTGTCCTTACATCTTTTTCTTGGTCTAGTCTTTTTCCTTTTTTGTTTTGGCTTTTGTGATAGTACCACTTTCGGCATTATTTTCTTCCCCATTCTTTCAATGTGTCCTAAAAATATCGTATTCCCTGTAATATGATTACCGCTGATATTTTGGTTGGCTATATAGTTCTTCACATTCTTTTATTATTTACACGTTCTGTTATTAGCTCTTTTTATACATTGATCATCTATTTTCACCGGAGCACACTAGTTCGCTCCCAGGGTCAAACAACCCTCTTAATTACATACTAGTTCGCTCCGAAAACCATAACCTAGTTCGCTCCCATGGTTAAGCGGATTAAGTATTTATCTATTAAGTTCTAGGAAAATTAATATCGGCAAAATTGGTACTGTGACTTTTGTATTTTATATAGAAATTGTATAAAACACTGGTTGTTACATATTTATATAAATATATATGAGACAGTGGAATTAGATTATTTAGATTTAGCCCAGCAAAAAAGGCCGTTTTGGAGTGTAATTTTCTGCATTCAGACGGATTTGCTTGAAAATTTGGTTTTGGGTTCTACATGCTTACCCTTCACTTCAAAGTTGGACTTGTGCCGTTGGTTGCTCTTACTTGGGGAGTGAAAGTCACCCCTTCTCATAGGTGAGAAAACATACTTTTGAAATAAGTCCAGAAATGGATAAATTGACTAATTCTAAGCAACCAGAGAGTTTTTTAACTAAGTTAATACTTTTCGAGTTATTTGCGAGTAAAAATGTTGATTTTTCGACCAAAAAACACGTTTTCGTGCGTTTTTTCACAAATAACTGAAGAAATAAGTATTTTGTTGAAAAAAGATAATTCTTAGCAAAAATACAGGTTGTTTAATTTCGCTGTGTATCAATTTCAATGGTTTTTCACACAAATCGTATATTGCCTTCCACTTAACACCATTACTTAATTTTTGCCGGTTTAACGCTGTATTTGATAAACTTTCATGGGTGTGGTTAACACTATATTCAACTATACTGTTACAAACATTTAAAGTTTTAACAAATGCTTTGCAACTTCTTTGTACACACTGCCAACGTTTGATATTATTAGCAAGCATTTTATGGAAGTTATACTTGTAATTGCCAATAAATAACATAGACTTCCCATTTCACTTATTTCAGATTTCTCTATCATGAACTTAAGACATTCAAACCGTAACTAAAGATAATAATGATGAGATTTGCACCATCCCTCTATCTTATCATAAAATTTCAGGTGACTACTAATTACCAATATTTTCAAAGAAATATATCACTTGCCATTTCTTATACGTAAAAATCCAATAAAATATTAAATAAGGGAATATAAGCTATAACATCATAATACTTTAGTGAAAATATGGTTATAAATTTAATATAATTTTAAGTAAGAAGTAGTTTTATATTTAGATAAATATAAAGTTTGAGAAATATTTATTAAAAATAAAATGTATGAAAGTACCTGCTTTATGAAGGAAACATTGTCTATATACGCTGACCCTGGCTATTCATTATTATTCATTGTGTACCCAGTAAAGACATTTTTAAATCATCTTTTCTAAGAAATTTATGGTCGGAGCGAATTTACCTATGCCCCTTTTCTGTAGGGTATTAAAATCTGGCCGCCGGAGCGAACTAGTATATGCCCATTTTCACACATCCATAAATATGTTGCTCTTTGTATTTTCATATGTGCTGATTTTGCACCTGATAACTATTTTGTAGATTTTAATTTCTGTTTTTCTTAATATATTATTCTAAGATATATTTGGATTTAATTAATGATCGCAATGCTTCATAATTTTTGTTTCCTTTTATGTACTATTCTTGCCTTTATCTTCCCCTCCTCATGTCCATTTTCATCTAATTTTAGACTCAGGTAAGTAAATTCTAAATCTCTTTTGAACATGCATGTATTTTCTCCTTCTATCTCAAATGAATGTTATACAATGATGGTCATTTTTAAATATTAGGCTATTGATTATATTCAAAATAAGATAGCTAAAAGGAACTACAACGTTAACGGGGTTTTATTATTTCATATGGTCAATGGACATCTATATATGAAAAAACCGCGGAGTGCTACCATTTAAAGGGGTGCGTTTTTGAGAAATGGGTGAATTAGTCCCTGGGCACAGGTTACATTAGGGTGAGTTCTATGCACTTTTGGTATAAACATACCTACATAAAAATTGTTCCTGGTTAAATTTCCTATCTAAATATCGCTTTTTAAAGTCAATGATACTTTTTTTTACAAAAATATATTCAAAAGAAAAAGCACAAAGAAACCCAAAAGAAAGAAATTTTGTTTTTTGTCCCATAACTTTTGTCCACGAGGATATAGGTATAGACATTGCTTTACAGAAAAAAAACCTACATATTTCTTCTTTAAAATGTTGTGTAGTAGAGGTAATTAGGATTTATAGTTTTCGAAATATGATTTTTCAAAGTTCGCCACTCACAGCAATTTTGGGCAATTTTCCTTGTAATTTCGCAAATATTGTTCTGTAACTTTTTTCCACGTAACTTTAGGTACATGAAATGGTACACGTAATAGAAATAGAAATCAATTAGCTTTAAAATGGTTTACTGTCTAACGTTGTACGACTTTTTTTTAAAGAGATTATGGTTTTTCAAAGTTTTATACTTTTAACGATTTTTTATAATATAATATAAAAATAAAATTATATTATTATATGATATATTGTATATTATATAATATTATATTATATATAGTATATATAATGTATTAAATAGTGTGTTGTTACTGCCTTCTGGTTCTAATTAATTAAAAAGACTAAACACGTCTTACTATACACTATATTTTATTCACTGGTATCCAATATCTAAACAATAACATTAATGATTCATAGCGCCTCGCCTTACTACATACTAACTTCTAATAATTATTTGTATATCTATATCCATACTGATTGCTCAGCGTGTTTTTATACCTATCTGAACCATAACAAATATAGTTCAAGTTCACTCGTAATAAACATGTGATACAAACTATAAGCTATTGTTTTTATGTATGTTCAATACCCTAAAGGTTAATAACATCATATTTAAATTATGATTTATACAGAGGGTTCATAATATACCACATCTCCGCCGTTTTTAAAAAAGAAAGTCCTAAGAAGAGAAGAAGAATATCTGACGGTATATTCCTCTTTCCCTTTTACAAAATGTTTATGGTTACCTAATACTATTTTCAAAAATTAAATTTCCTAACTATCCTAACTAACTGTAACATGGTACGTTTCAGAGTTTTTTTTAATCCTAAAAATTGTTTATTATTATCACTAATTCACTTTCTGTTCCGTCTTGCTTTTTGAGTCTTTTCTCCATTCACAAAACAGTGTCCACATGAAAACAGTGACTAAACCTATCGGGATTTTTAATATAGTCTTTTAGTGCCTATATGCATCTCCTATAAGCAGGGGAATAATCTAATCTACCTAACTAAAAATCTCGTAGCTAACTAAAAGTCCTAAGCTAAGCTAATATTACTCGAATAAGTAAAAAAATGTATCCTTTACTCTATTAATAATTCCTATTTCAGTCTTCTTTTGATTTATTTATATATGTCTTACTAACTTTAAAATAATGTACCTATAATAAAAATGTAATCTCTCTAAACATTTCTAATATTTCTCTAAACTTTTAATAACTCTTTTGTAGCTATAATAAAGATTTAATCTCTGTTGCTGAATGTCTAAAAATTTCACTTTTTGTGTCGCTTTGCTTACTATCTACTAACACTATTGTAAGATATTGTCTATCCTTAATTCAAATACTTCCATTTTCCGCGAAAATTTAACCTGAATTCATTATCTACATTTAAAAATAAGTTATTTATAATTAACATTACTTTAGAGAAAAAAAAATTTACAGCTTTAATTCTTAGACATAATTCAATGATTAGCTACTTATTTGATATTATTCTTAATTTTGCTTCTTTTCTTGCAATTTTTATGTGTCTTCTTTCATTTTTCCCACATATTTTAATAAAAAAATTATCTTTTTTCTCTTCTTCTTCTTGTCTGGTACTACAACTATATTTCTTCATTTTCTCCACATAATAACACTTCTACAGTGTACATAATTCATCTTCATATACATCTTTCATATAACAATCATATATCATTTATCTCATATATCATTTCATATAACATCATAATCATCACTTCATATACTAGCTCCGATACCTTCGTTTTACCTTAATAAAAGAGGTTTCACTCGGATGTCTTAGTTCTCCGCCAATATTAACCCGAATTTTCGCCCTGATCTGTACGCACCATTAAGGTGGTATAGTTAACTCAAAACACGAAATAGGTATTTTATGCGGTTCAAATTCTTCTAAAAATATCACAACCTCAATCCCTTGCTTTGAGGCCGTTGTTTATGCACGAATAATCATGAATAAAATAGGTACCCTTCAAAACACAGAGTGGGTCTCTAATAAGCGTTCAAGCTTCTATAAATCATTAGTACCTTCCTAATTTGACAAGAGCAGTGGGTTTCTTATTGTCTCTAGTTGCCTCATAATATTTAGCTTATAATATTGTTAGTTCTTCTTCTTATCTATATAGTCCTCCAGATTCTTTATCTCGACTCTTCAGGTCGGTTCGTTAAAAATATATCTCTTGCTTATAGCAATGTTTGTCTTAAAGCTCTTATATCAACGTATGTCATCACTAATCATTATTCATTAAAAAAATATCATTTATCACTCAAAAAAATATTAATTCAGCTTCATCTCATACAAAATTTAACACAAAATCGATGAAAATGTATCTATAGAATCAATAAATATCAATAATAAAAACAAAATGGCTAATAAAAATTCAATAATAGTATACATATTCGATACAAATTCAATTCAAAATTCAAAAACAGCCTATGCAAAAGTTAGATAAAAATATTCAAAATCAGTGCAAATCTCAAAATTCGATAGAATTTTTTTTGGAAAAAATTCGATATTCCATACAATATTTAAAAATAACCGTACTAAAAATCGAAATCGGATAGAGATTTTTCAAATAAATTTAATAACAATTCAAAATTCAATAAAAATTCAAGAATAGCATATATAATAAACTTCTATAAAAATATTCAATTCAAAAATCACTTCATATTTCAAAATTTATAGATATTCTTAAAAAAAATCGATACTTCATAAATTATTCAAAAATCAGCAAAGATAAATATTCAATGTTCAATAATAATATAAAACGAGGGAAGCATTTTTAATAAAGATAGACATTCTTACTTACATTTTATTTCCACTTTGTCTTTACACTGTCGCTCACTGGGTTTCCTGTCCATCTTCGCCGTCTCCGTTTCCAATTTGTTGCCACCATCTCTGCTCCTTTCAGAAGACCTCCTCTAATCTGCAGGATATGTGTTGTTACTGCCTTCTGGTTCTAATTAATTAAAAAGACTAAACACGTCTTACTATACACTATATTTTATTCACTGGTATCCAATATCTAAACAATAACATTAATGATTCATAGCGCCTCGCCTTACTACATACTAACTTCTAATAATTATTTGTATATCTATATCCATACTGATTGCTCAGCGTGTTTTTATACCTATCTGAACCATAACAAATATAGTTTAAGTTCACTCGTAATAAACATGTGATACAAACTATAAGCTATTGCTTTTATGTATGTTCAATACCCTAAAGGTTAATAACATCATATTTAAATTATGATTTATACAGAGGGTTCATAATATACCACAATAATATAATATTATATTATATAATATATAATACCTAATATAAAAAAAATATTATTTTTTACATTTTTTACGATTATTTTTGAAATTTCTCATTATAACTTTTTTTCTTCTACATTTAGGTATATATTATATTATATAAAAAAAAAAGCTTATTCTGTTTACTTTAAAATTTTGTATTACAAAAAATTCGAGGATTATTTTTGAATAAGATATTATTTTTCAAAATGTAATAAGTACTTGCAACGCTTTTTGATTTTAGGATTATTTTTTAAATTTCTCATTATAACTTTTTTTTTCTTGTACATGAATATACTATATATTGCTGAATAAAGAGGGCTTACTTTCTGTTCTTTAAAATGGTCTATCATCTATATTTAAATAATGGAAACCGAGTGATTCTTTGATATTTTTTTACCTGTATTATTTAAAATTATTTCTTTTACAAAAATTACATAAACATTAGTCTTAGAAAACATCACTTTAGTTAAAATTATTTAAACGTTGACATTTAAAAAATTTCAAAATCAAAGTCCATCTCTTCGTTAGCATTAGCTTCAATATCTTCCTCTGACACTTCAGTTATCTTAGAGTCCCACAATTAGTACCCATGCACATGCACCCTTTGCAGAATATTGAAAAACTAATTCCTATCTTCCTACAACCGCAGTTTTTTGTACATCCTTTGGTACATTTACATGCTATTTTTTCAAGCAAAGCTTGTGGTGCAGGAGCTTTGACAGTAAATATTGGAATTAATCCATATTTTGAAGTTTGCCCGGCCGAGTCAAGTGGATCCAAAGTATTACCTATAAAAAATAAGATTCAATCATAACACACAATCACATAAAAAAGTTATAAGGAGAAATTTAAAAAATAATCCTAAAATCAAAAATCGTTGCAAGTATTTATTACATTTTGAAAAAGCATATCTTATTCAAAAATAATCCTAGAATTTTTTATAGTACACCATTTTAAAGTAAACAGAATAAGCTTTCTTTTTTATTATATAATATATACCTAAATGTAGAAGAAAAAAAGTTATAATGGGAAATTAAAAAAATAATCGTAAAAAATATAAAAACTTGTTAAAAGTATAAAATCTTGAAAAAGATAACCTCTTTAAAAGAAGTCGTACAACATTATACAGTAGAACATTTTAAAGGTAATTGATTTCTATTCCTCTTACATGTACCATTGCAAATGCCTAAAGATACGTAGAAAAAAGTTACAGAATAATATTTGAGAAATAACATGGAAAAAGGCCCAAAATTTCTGTGAGTGGCGAACTTTGAAAAATCATATTGCGAAAACTGTAAATCCTAACGACCTCTACTAAGCATCATTTTAAAGAGAAAATATGTAAGTTTTTTTTCTGTGAAGCAATGTCTATACCTATATCCCCGTGGACAAAAGTTATGGGACAAAAAACAAAATTTCTTTCTTTTGGGTTTCTTTGGGCTTTTTCTTTTGAATATATTTTTGTTAAAAAAAAGTATCTTTGACTTTAAAAAGTTATATTTAGATAGGAAATTTAACCAGGTACAATTTTTATGTAGACGTATTTGTACCAAAAGTGCATAGAACTCACCCTAATGTAACCTGTGCCCAGGGACTAATTCACCCATTTCTCAAAAACGCACCCCTTTAAATGGTAGCACTCCGCTTTTTTTTCATATATAGAGATTAATTGACCATATGAAGTAATAAAACCCCGTTAACGTTGTAGTTCCTTTCTATAGTACATAATCAATAGCCTATATTGTTTGTCATTATTATCGGGTAATTTTTTTATTCTTTAATAAAGTTCTTAAACGACATTTAACGAAAATTTATTTTTTTTATTAAAAGGGAAAATCCCAGTAGTTGGCTGAATAAAAATAGAAATAAAAATAAACTTACAAAGAAGTAAAAAACGTGAATTTATTATGGTATAATTTATTTAATTTTTTTTTAAATTCATCCAAATGGATTACAATTCTTTAGAATGTTTTTGGTCCAGTCAGATCATCATCAGTGAAAAAATCTATTAGAAGTTGAAACTACGCCACATTTTGGTTGATAAAACATTTAAGTTACATATTGATAATAATAAATTGTAAAATTAATATGATTGACTCGTTAGGTCGATTAACTAGTTTTGATAGGAAATAAGCCACAATTTTACTAAAAAAATGATTTTATTAACGTTTGATTGATAATTTATTTACAAAAATGCCACAAGAAAATAGCTTCAGAAAAACTAGGTCGATGTTAAAGGATCCACTTTAAAGGAACATAGATTCGCTCGAAAAAAGAGCAGTTCTCCCGGTGATACAAACCAACTCAGCGCCAACTCAACGCTCATTGGAAAAAGGTTGATGACATTTTGATGAAAACGCTACTCGTGGTATTTTATTGGATTACTTACAACAACAAAGGTTCTCAGCTGCACTTTTCAGACGAAGAATGAAAGCTGTGAGTACAGCACAAAATAAGTTTAAAGTAATGAAAATGAAATTTCTAGTTGACAATAATTGTGACGTTAAAGCACTCAGTGGCGTAACCAGGGGGCTTTGGAGGTTATAACCCTTCCCCCTATGATGTATTTTGAGCTTAAATTGGCAGTATTCCATACCCCCTAGAAACCCTCCAGTCCATCCATAACCCCCCTTAGGATCATCCTGGTTACGCCGTTAACAGCAGTTCTCCCCATCCCTGAAATAGAGAATAATAATTGAATAATACAGTGATCTTATATACAAATTTAAAAAGATGTTGATGTAAAAGAAATGTGATTCCTTCTTAACAGTATTCTAAAAATAGAAAAATTATACTTAAACAGAGTGTAAAATTGATCAGCCCTGTTTTATTATTTTTTGCCACTACTGAAAATTGTTTTAATATTCTGTTAATAAGTGTATGTGGGAGACAAGCAGATAATATTCATACCTATTTTTTATACAAATCCATGTTACCTTAAGAATTTCATGTCCAAAATAAAAAATGAAATTCTCAAGTTAGCCTCAAACTACGGTACCTATTTATTTTAATTGATTTCAATAACTCGCTCTTATCAGTAATGTGATAAGAGTTCCTAGATAAGTATCTTCACTCCAAAAATAAAATAAAAATTCCATTTTTATTCAGTTGCAATGCGAAGGCAAAACAATCTTATTTTTCACTTAGAATACGAAGCGCAGACCAGCACTCTGAATTGACGATTTTCGACTCTTGTTGGAGTCTCATCGGAGAGAACGTAAGCCTGCTACTCTATACTCCAAGTGACCAACACCGAGAATTTATTCCCCACACCGCAACTGACGTGAATGGACTAGGTGACTAGCGTCATCTGGCAATTGAAAGATGAAGTAGTTTTCAATCCTAATAGCAATATTAATAATATTTAAAAATATTAAAATGGTACCCCGTCAAAATAGCCCCGTCAAAAAAGCTCCGACAAAATAGCCCCGACATAATATCCCGCACACAAAATAGCTCCGACAAAATAGCCTGTAGACAAAATAACCGCGGAATAATAGCCCGCCGACAAAATAGCCCCGACAAAATAGCCCCGAAAAAAAAGCTCCCTTCAGAATTCATCATGAAATAATTCCTTAAAAATACATTTTTTCGGAAATGGTAATTATTATCTATTCAGATGTTTATCTTAACCACATTAAATAAAATTTGTCTTTTCAGAGCACTCAAGTCCTGTCTTTCCTGCCTCTTGGAAGTTTGAACATTTAAGTTAAGGGAAAATCAATGTTAATTTATGATATAAACATTTTTTTCTGTTTTCGGGCAACAGTAAAATTTATTTTGAATTAAATAAATTAAATACATTCTTCCTTTTTGTCAAATAATTTAAATTAAAAAAAGTTTTTGGACACCTTGTATAAATAATTATGTAATTGAATATAAGAGGCTGTTTTAGCCGGGGCTATTTTAGCCGGGGCTGTTTTGACCGGGGCTATTTTGTGTGCGATCTATTTTGTCGGGGCTATTTTGTTTGCGGGCTATTTTGTTGAGGCTATTTTGTGTTCGGGCTATTTTGTGTTCGGGCTATTTTGACGGGGCTGTTTTGACCGGGCTATTTTGACAGGTCACGTATTAAAATATTACTAAAAGATTTTTAATTTGAAAACTTATTGGCCCATTTTCTTGGTAACACCTCCAAGGTTTCTAAAATTTGCAAGCCAGATGGATGCTGAAGCGAAGAAGCCAAGAAGGAATTTAAAAATCTTACAATTCACGACCCCGTCTGTTCAGCTGGTAAATTCCAACAGATAATGGACCTAGAAAACTACTTCAATGTTAATTTATGATATAAACATTTTTTTCTGTTTTCGGGCAACAGTAAAATTTATTTTGAATTAAATAAATTAAATACATTCTTCCTTTTTGTCAAATAATTTAAATTAAAGAAAGTTTTTGGACACCTTGTATAAATAATTATGTAATTCAATATAAGAGGCTGTTTAAGCCGGGGCTATTTTAGCCGGGGCTGTTTTGACCGGGGCTATTTTGTGTGCGATCTATTTTGTCGGGGCTATTTTGTTTGCGGGCTATTTTGTCGAGGCTATTTTGTGTTCGGGCTATTTTGACGGGGCTTTTTTGACGGGGCTCTTTGACCGGACTATTTTGACGGGTCACGTATTAAAATATTACTAAAAGATTTTTAAATTGAAAACTTATTGGTCCATTTTCTTGGTAACACCTCCAAGGCTTCTAAAATTTTCAAGCCAGATGGATGCTGAAGCGAAGAAGACAAGAGGGAATTAAAAAAACTTACAATTCACGACCCCGTCTGTTCAGCTGGTAAATTCCAACAGAAAATGAACCTAGTTACTCAAAGAAGTAAAGACCAATATAAAAATAAAATAAAAATTCCATTTTTATTCAGTTGCAATGCGAAGGCAAAACAATCTTATTTTTCACTTATAATACGGAGCATAATCCAACACTCTGAATCGACGATTTTCGACTCTTGTTGGAGTCTCATCGGAGATAACGTAGGCCTGCTGCTGCATACTCTAAATGACCAACACCGAGAGTTTAACCCCCACACCACAACTGACGTGAATGGACTAGGTGACTAGCGTCATCTGGCAATTGAAAGATGAAGTAGTTTTCTAGGTCCATTTTCTGTTGGAATTTACCAGCTGAACAGACGGGGTCGTGAATTGTAAGTTTTTTGAATTCCTTCTTGGCTTCTTCGCTTCAGCAACCATCTGGCTTGCAAATTTTAGAAACCGTGGAGGTGTTACCAAGAAAATGGACCAATAAGTTTTCAATTTAAAAGTATTTTAGTAATATTTTAACATTTTTAAATATTATTAATATTGCTACTAGGATTGAAAACTACTTCATTTATCTTCACTCCCTTTTCCCGTAGAAAATAACTTCTGCTGTTATCATAATATATCAATTAAGACTCTCCTTTAGTACAGCTTTAAATATCCAACCCGGCTATATTTTTGTTAGTGTACGCACACCTAAAGCTCGCCCCTCAGGCGCAAAGAGAAAATCGGATTTTCCGATGATTTTTCCTTCCTTGTTTGCCTGCCTCTTATCCTTTTTCCCTTATCCATTCACGTTTTGCGTAAAAAAGTTCAGTGCTCTTTTCGGGCGCGTTCGATCACACTCCTCGACCTCCTATGATATTGTGTGCGTTTTCTGAATGTTACGGAGATGGCCATGAATTTGGGGAAAGTTTCAACCGGGAAAAGCTTTGCCGGGAGTAGTGCGATTGAACTTGAAGTGACCGGAATTTCTGGGAGAATTTTCTAAAACTGTGATATTGTGTGATAGTGGTAACTTGGATTTAAACCACGCGATCAACAAACTATGAGGTATGTGTGTATTTTAATTAATAAGTAAATATTTGTAAAGGCAGTTTAAATTGTCTTTCCGTCTAAGTTTCTAATTTTATTATGATTGCTTTAACACTAACACACGGGTGAGGAGAGTGAGGACCAAAATGAAAAATTTCGAAAAACATACAAATGAAATAATTTTTCTTTAACTACACTCGAGTGCAAAAAAATCGATCCACTGAAAATTTGGTCATTTTTGATGTCTCGAATTTCCTAAATCTGTTGTCCGATTTAAGTAATTTTTTTACCATGTTATAGCCTTATTCATTAACAATATCGCTGTAATAATATTGTTGCTAGACAGATAAACTGTCATTGTATACCGGGTGTACGAATCAAATTGTGTTTTTTTCTCAACGTTCGCACCACCCTGTAGACTATTCTAGCGTTTATAAAATACTGAAATGAAAAACCAAATATAGCCTCAGGTTTTCTTAACATTCTGTTTTTAGATTCATTCGCTTATGTTGGATAATAAAAAAGTTAGGTACTTTAACAACTGGCCATGTTCCGTCATCAGTACAGGGTGTTTCGAAATAAGTGCGGCAAACTTTTATGGGTAATTTTACACATGAAAATAATGACAGTTTGCTTTATAATCATATGTCCGCAAACGCTTCGTTTCCGAGATACGGGATGTTCAATTTTTTTTACAAACTGACGATTTATTTATTGCTTTAAAACCAGTTGAGATGTGCAAATTAAATTTGGTAGGTTTTAAGACGTAGTTATTACACATTTTTTGACATACAATTAAGAATTTAATATTCACCATTAGCGCGCAAACGGGTATTATGACAGAACACATTACCCGTATGCACGCTAATGGTGAATATAAAATTCTTAATTGCATGTCAAAAATGTGCAGTAACTACGTCTTAAAACCCAACAAATTTGATTTGCATATCTTAGCTGGTTTTAAAGCAATAAATAAATCGTCAGCTTGTAAAAAAACAAAGCGTTTGCGGACATAATATGATTATGTATTTTCTCATGTAAAATTACCCCTTAAAGTTTGTCGCACTTATTTAGAAACACCCTGTACTGATGAAGAACATGGCTAGTTGTTAAAGTACCTAATTTTTTTATTATCCAACCTAAGCGAATTCTATAAACGCTAGAATAGTCTACAGGGTGATGCGAACTTTGAGAAAAAAACATAGTTTGATTCGTATACCCGGTATACAATGACAGTTTACCTGTCTCGCAACAATATTATTACAGCGATATTGTTAATGAATAAGACTATAACATGGTAAAAAAATCACTTAAATCGGACAACAGGTTTAGGAAATTCGAGACTCAAAAGTTACCAAATATTCAGTGGACCGATTATTTTGCACCCGAGTGTAGGTATTAAATGGCAATATTCAAGATTTGTTAGAAATACACAAGCATATAAAAATTCTCAACGTTTTTCGCATTTTGATTTTATTTTTAGAAATAAGAAAAGATATCCTAAAAGTTAATATTCCTTTTTAAAGGAAAAATAATCTTGTAATAATAGGGCTTTTCATTTACAGTCATTTGTTTCGAGCTTCTGTCAGATGTCACATAATCCGTGTATATTAATATTATACACAGATTATACAACATATGACTGAAGCTCGAAACAAATGACAATCGATGAAAAGCCCTATTAACAAATAACAATGATTTTTTTAAAAGTCCATACAGATAATATTAGTAATCAAATTCGGTCAACATATTCCTAGCAGCTTGCTGTTATATGTACAATACACAGCCAAGACTTACAGAATTTAAAATAATGTCTTCTTTTTATGCAATATTTATAATAACCTCTTTTGTTTGGAGCAGGTGTTGGGTCCTCTTCCAAAAGTATTCCAGAATTTCCAGAAAAATTCCAGTGCCTTTTCTAGCAGTTTACTTACGCTCTCTTATCCTAACTCACTCCGGAATAGTGATGTAACGAATATTCGTATTCGTATTCGCATTCGCGAATATTCGCATGTTTTTGCATATTCGCATTCGCATCCGCATTCGCGAAATTTCTGCGAATGTTTTGCGAATATGAAAACCAGAAAAAAAATAATTTTAAGATAATATTAGGTTAATAAAATCAAAATCTATTCACTTATCATCTTTTTTTATTAAGAAAAGGTAACTTAACCTCAAACATGCAGCTACTCTCAAATGGAAATATGCAGGACACAACAGCAGACAAAGATACGGAAGATGGAATGAAGCGATAACTCACTGGAGACCTTGGGACTACAAAAGAGGAAGGAGCAGACCACGGCCGAGATTGTCGAATCAACTAAAAAGATACGCAGGGACCAGATCGACAGCATTAGCACTGAACCGAGAAGAGTGGAAAAATAAGGGGGAAGCCTACGTTCAACTTTGGACAAATAAATGGCAATAAATAGATAGAACTTAACCTTGTATAATCCCATTATCAGCCTTCACTTTTGTTATTATTTGGTATTATGTAATAAAGCTTAAGATTCAGATTGATTTGCACTAAATATCAATTAACTTTTCATTATAAATTTAGGAAGCATTACAAAAATAGAAACAAATTAAAAAAACTGAATATTCGCATTCGCGAATGTCGGTAGCAGATATTCGCATTCGCATTCGTATTCGCGAATGTTCAAAAAATGACATTCGTTACATCACTACTCCGGAAATCTCATGTCCCCTGGAGCTGAGATTTACTCTGTTGTATGTGTGTGCAAATAAACGCTAAATGTACGATGTAAACAGCATCATCATCATCATCATCATCATTGGCTCTACAGTCCATGGTGGGTCTTGGCCTGTTCCAGAATCAGCTTCCATTCCTTCCTATCCTAAGCCTTGGTTTTCCAATTTTGTACTCTTGACATCTGTGAGTCGTCTTCCACCTGGTCCTTAAATCGTGTTCTGGGCCTCTTTGCCTCTTTTACTCACTCCATTCGGTCTTTGGTTACAGTGGCGGCTCGTCAGAGGAGGCAAGGGAGGCACAGCCTCCCCATAAATTTTCTACACAGGCTACACTGTTTTGTTTATCTTGAATCACGAAAAACAACAAGCACTCTCACTATTATACAACGTGTAAATTCCATATTATCACTAAATATCCATACGCACGGAGCATTAGCATTAGAACGCATGATTGCGTCTCAGTTTTTTATTATTATTGTAGGCAGGACCCTGGGTTATCCCGAGATGCATGAACGAAGCCGAGAAGCCGGCCAGCCTCCGTTGCTAATGCTCCACAGCGCAGGAGGCGTTTAAGGAGACCCGGTCTCCTAACAGTGACATCTACAGTTCCATCACACGCTGCCCGGAGATTTACCAACGGAGGCTAACTAGCTTCTCGGTTCCGTTGCCGTTGCGTGCATCTCGGGACAACCAATTTTAGGGTCCTGACTAAAAATAATGAAAAAAATTAAAAGTGCGAATTTTGTTATGAAATTTGGTATATGGGGTTAGAATAATATTTGGAATAACTTGTTCAAATAACTTTTTCCGATATCTGTAACGCAAAGCAAAATATCGGTAATTTGTCGTGTTTTTTCATTCGCAGTAGGCCGCGTTTAGAATTAAAAAAATTCAGTTGAGTATCTTAAAAAATGTGAACCTTCAACCTGTATGCATTGCAAAACTTCAAATCTGTATTTATTTTTGTTTTGTTTATCTGTTTTTTTTTTTATATGCACATCTACTTACAAAGATGGAATTGTTAACAAATATACGACACAAACTTTGGTATCAAACTTTTACAATTTGACTAACTATTTTTAAAATGATATGATATTATGAAATTATGAATTATGATGACATTATGAAATGTAAATAAAAAATGGTCAAAAAAATGGGGCCTTAAATTACATTTTCTGGCGCATTTTTTTGCTAGTGCAAATTTGTCTAGATATTTGACAGTTAGGTATAGCCTCCCCTATTGTAAAAATCACGAGCCGCCACTGTTTGGTTATAATGTAATGAGAACATACTGTACTAAATTTAGGGGAACTACATAGGTAATTTTATATTAAGCGTATACAGATGGAGCATAAAGTTATTAAAATAAATTACACGTTTGGTCGGATGAGGCGTGTAGGTAAGGATCATTAGCGGTATATTTTAAGTCCCGTGTAACATTTTTTTTTTTCAAAATTTGTAGAGAAATTATATTTTAATAATGTATAAACATTTTCAATTTCTTTGCAACACGAAAATGCCGCAGCAAGAGTTTATACCAGTTTCGGAGGTTTTTTCCTCCTCATCAGTAGTCCCATATCCTCTTCTCGCCGATTTCCCCAGGTACCATGCTTTGGGCCTTTCCAAATTGCAAAGAACGAAATGCCGCGGATGAACTAGAGCTATCTACCGAAAAACAAAATAAGTTATCAATCGAAGTAGCACAGAAAACGACAATAAATATCGTTCTCATACCACCATATTGACACCGGATGGAATACTTTCTTTGGTAACAACCTCAAGAGATTTTCAAAAAATTATAAATCATACATGATGCCGAGGAAATTAAGATGAGGGAATTTTAGATAATTCACGTCCCATCTGCTCAGCGTGGTAAAAGTTCCAACAAGAAAGATTCCTTAGTACTCAACAAAAGAGAAAATTAATTAAAAATGTATAAATATTTTCAATTTCTTTGCAACACGAAAATGCAGCAGCTGCATAATATTCTGGTTAAATCGGAGAGTGCAGGAAGAGTCTATACCGGTTTCGGAGGTTTTTTCCTCCTCATCAGTAGTCCCATATCCTCTTCTCTCCGATTTCGCCAGGTACCATGCTTTGGGCCTTTCCGAATTGCAAAGAACGAAATGCCGCGGATGAACTAGAGCCATCTACCGAAAAACAAAATAAGTTATCAATCGAAGTAGCACAGAAAACGACAATAAATATCGTTCCCATACCATCAGATTGACAACAGGTGGAATACTTTCTTTGGTATAGAGTTTGGTAAAGAGGATATGGGACTACTGATGAGGAGGAAAAAACCTCCGAAACCGGTATAGACTCTTCCTGCACTCTCCGATTTAACCAGAGTATTATGCAGCTGCTGAATTTTCGTGTTGCAAAGAAATTGAAAATGTTTACACATTTTTAATTCATTTACTCTTTTGTTGAGTACTAAGGAATTTTTCTTGTTGGAACTTTTACCACGCTGAGCAGATGAGACGTGAATTATTGAAAATTCCCTCATCTTAATTTCCTCGGCGTCCTGTATGATTTATAATTTTTGAAAATCTCGGGAGGTTGTAACCAAAGAAAGTATTCCACCTGTTGTCAATCTGATGGTATGGGAACGATATTTCGTTTTCTGTGCTACCTGGATTGATAACTTATTTTGTTTAAATTATATTTTGTTTAGCAGAAAAGGTATATAGGGTTTCAATTTTATCAATAAACAATTACGAAGTTTGTGTTGTACTTTCATTGTTGGAGAGTCTGGCCTCATCAAAAATTGACTCTTTTTAATTTACAATATCCGCAAGGTAAAGAATTTCCTGTAGTCGGCTCTATACCTACCATAATCACCAATTTTATTAAAAATCCTTTATAAAAGGTATTATTTATATTAAAAAAGATCCTTTAGGGCTAATATCACGAAAGGTTTTCGGAATAACAATTCCATCATCAGTGCTGCTACAAAGTATACATGCTTGAGCCAATAAAAAGTATCTCGGTGAAAACCCTTTAAACGGTGTAAAGTTGTTGTAATGTTATATTGTTATAGTTAATATTATGCGATGGCAACACAGTAGGTACTCCCAGTTATGTGTGTTGCTGACTCAAAGGGGTACCTCTCTAAATTGACTCTAGATAGCATCAGTTGTTATTGGGACATAAATGCACTACCAACATTTGAAAGCAGAAAAATCCGCTTTACGCAAAAAAAAACATCTATAACCTTTCTCCACTTACTTATGCCCGGTTCACATTATTGCAATCCAGCATTCCAGTCGAGCGTTGGAATATGCTGCTGGAATAATGTGAACCTACACTGGATTGTACCAGTCCAGTTGACTGGAATGGTGATTTCTTTTTTCATTCCAGCTCGCACATTCCAGCACCACTGGAATAGTGTGAACTGTCAACCCAGTATGAACTGTCATTGTCACTACAGTGTTACCGATCTTTTGAATGACTGCAATCGTTTTTATAGATTTTGAATGACTGGAATAGTGTGGACGAAATCCTCCAGTCCAGCACTGGACTGGATTACTGGACTGAAATTATGTGAGCTGGGAATTATGGTTGTTTACTCCACTAATATACGTATACTCTGGATCTGGAGATGGCCATGAATTTGGGGAAAGTTTCAACGGGGAAAAGCTTTGCCGGGAGTAGTGCGATTGAACTTGAAATGACCGGAATTTTTGGGAGAATTTTTTAAAACTGTGATATTGTGTGATAGTGTTTTTGATTTGGATTTAAATCACGCGATCAACAAACTATGAGGTACGTATGTATGTATTTTACTTAATAAGTAAAGATTTGTAAAGGGAATTTAAATTGGATTTCCACTTAGTATTACTACTTTTATTATAGTTATTGTAATAGACTATAGCTAGAAGATTGCTGTAGTTTTAAAATTGGTAACAGATATAACAGTAGACAAATGAAGACAATAGGGAACTTGCACTAAAATTTTTTTTGCATAAAATTGTTAATTTATGTTTTAAAATGTTATATTCAAAATATTACGTCCTAACAATGAATAGTGTACGTACAACATCTAATCAAAGTTCCACGCCTAAAATTTCCGTTTTAAACAACTTCAAAAGCGAGACCTGTGGTCTGACGTCACAGGCCACTCGTATCGTTTGTCCGTTCGGGGTGGGCCATTGCATTTAATGCAGTTTGCCCATAGATAAATAATATAGTTGAAATATCTTGTTTTACTCTGTGGCAAAAATGATTTTTTCTGTGACAGGCAAAATATTAACATTTTATCTCTGTTGACATGTATCAAAAAGTTCTTTTTTATGAAATTACTTTGTTTGTTTCTTGTGTTGAAGAACAAAGAAGAAACAAGTAACTTAAAAATAAACAAAACTTTTAGTAATAAAAGTAAGAGTAACTAAAAAGTATTGGTGCTACTATAGTATGCGGTCTACAGTCGGGTTTCTACTATAGCTTGCGGTCTACCGAGGGATGCGGTGTAAGTATAAGCTGAGATGATAAAGATATTAACTTGTAAAATTACAATAATGATTCTTCTTATTTATGCGTATTATTAACTTTGTAAAGAAGAATTTTGTTGCTGCTAATCACCATAATCTTTTCTCAGAAGGCTTTGAACACAATAATGAAAGGCTCCAGTAGGTACTAATAAACATAACAATAAAATATAATCTTTATTATAATGCAAATTACACCGTAATCTTTTCCAGGATATACGAAATCCTTCGATTAGAGGTAGGTAGATCAAACCCACGGGGTAAACCATATAAGTACTATAATATAATGGTACCAAACTATTGTTATAAACGGTTTAAACATGCTTATTAATAACTCTTACTTATTTGCCTTGACACCTCGCATTTCTCCAATAGAATAGCTTTTACTACTTTTTATAAAAGTTGCCACGATGAAGACATCAACGGTAGGTAAGTTAGTCAGATTGACCTTTTGAAAAACCCTCGTCCGTCATATTATGCGTTTTAAACTCTTTACAAGGTAGCACTCAACTTTATCAATTTCAGTTTAAAACTGAGCTGATTACGGAACTACTTATTACAATATATAAGATGAACATAAATAATACCTAGGAATTTTTCATTAAAGACGATTAAAATGTAATATACCCGTGATACCTACCTTAATCGCGTTGTTTCCGCCGGTTCACCGTGGCCGGTGACGTTGAACCAATAGAAGGACGTTCAAGAGCCTCCTACACTCAACGAAAAAGGTACGTAATATCAATAAAAATGTTAATTCAGACAACAAACGCAATTCTTAAAATTTGTCCAATTCTTGGTTTTATTGGGAAAACAAAACGATGTTCATCAATTCATTATTTTCGTTAGTTGAGCCAATGTATTACGTTTATTGAATGGACGAACATTCATTATGTATACCATAATATCATTTTATTGATATTACGAACTCAGTTCATTGAGTCAACGAACACTATTTATTGAAACAACAACGTCGTTAATTGACCGACGAAGACCATTCGTTGTGCCAATAACAGTGTTATTTCTCCTAACGTATTTCGTTTATTTCTACAATTATTTCCGTTTATTGTTACAATTAATTCCGTTCATTCCAACAATAAATACGGTTATTCTTACAAGCAATTCTATTCATTCTTACAATCAGTTTCGTTCATTCCTGCTATGAACGTATTTTATATTAATAATTACTGAATGCATTAGCCCAATGTATCATATTAATTGATTAATAATAATTTTTTAAATCCCCCTTTTTTGTCCTTAACCTTTAGGACTTTACACTGTGTGATTTCTCATAATTATTATATCACTTATACAGTGCACTGGAATAAGTGTTACACTCCCCCCCCCCCCCTTATTAACTTATTTATTTTTAGTACATAAGCAAAACGCTCAGACAGGTCAATTTTTAAAATTATAAAAGTATATTATAACATCAATGTTTCGAACTTTACACGATCCCTCTTCAGGTGACAGGCGTAACTTTGATTTTTTTTAATGGGAAAGTACATCATGTGACAGCTCATTTAAAAGTGTTTGAAATGGTGATTTCAAAAATGTATAACACTGAGATCATTTTTGAGAGCGCAGGGGCAAAATTTCGATCGAATTATTTTTAAACGCATTAATTTTTTTGGAATCCTGAGAAAACTAATAAGTAAGTATTTTTGAAAAATTTAACCGCAGAATAAAAGACTACATTATTACTGAGGGCTGAAAGTCCCTTAGAATAAACAAAAAGTTTCTTTTGAATAGTATATTTGAAATAAAAAATCATACTAAATTTTCTATTTTTCACCCCTGTGACTTATTAAAATAATCATTATAGAAGTTTTCAGGGACGTGAGACCCTCGATAATACTCTAATATTTTATTCTGCGTTTAAATTTTCAAAAATACTAATTATTTTTTTTCATTCAGGATTCGAAAATTCATTTTCAGTTCATCTTATAAATAACATCACAAGACAATATTAAAAGTAAACACAAACATAAGACACTGACAAGTTTATTTTTAATTAGAATATTCTCCCGTATTTACCTTATCAGAAAAAACTTACTTTTATTTAAATATAAAAAATAAGTAATATCTTATCCTTATCTTCCTTCTACTACGGACTACACTTGGAAACAAAATGCAATTATTATTCGGCACTTTCAAGGAAAAGCCGTTACATTTCAAATGGTCAAGCAAAACATTTATTGTAACAACAACCACGATTATTGTCACAATTAACGCATTGCTTGTGGGAATTAAAGGCAGTAGTAGATTAATTAATGCATTCGTTGGCACAACAATCAGTGTACATCTATTCAATAATCATATATTACTCTATATTAACAACATTTGTACATTGTTTTAATGAAATCTGTACGTTGTCACGATAAACCAAGGTAATTGCTTGTCACCTACGAAATCAAGAACGTGAGTTGCTGCCAGAATTAACAGTATTTATTAAATATACGAAACTAAGTTATTGGCTGAATAAATTGAGTGTTATTGATTAATGTACTGTAGTTATTCTCACAATTATTATTCAATCATTGTGACAATAACCAAGTACATTCGTCAATGTCTAAAAGTTCGTTGAAACAACAAATTAGATTGTTGTTACAATGAAATACTATTCAATAATCACTGTTAATCAATATTACGAACTAAATTTTTTTGAGTGTAATATATTTGAATTTTATAGCATTTTCAAAACGTCGTAATTAGCGTACGGGTTAAAAATATTTATTTTTTTCGCATGCAAGCGTTTTATTTAAGATCATGTTACCTTATGTTTTTTAATATCATTTTAATATTTAAAAATTTTTGAAAGTTCCCTATTATATAAATAACACCATCTGGTTGCGATATCAACCGTACTAATCCAATGGCCATTAGTTGTCGAGACATTTGCTAAATAAAAAAAATTACTTACAAATATTCATCTATAGGCAATGAAAGGTAAAGCTAAATAAAAAAAATACAGAATATTTATCTATATGCAAAGAAAGGTTCATTGCCATCATATTTAAATATATCATATAGTTTTGACATTTTTTCGCTCATACTGTTTAAAATAGTTAAATCCTGTTGTCGATCCTCTTATGAATCACGTTCTATTTAAGAATATTCTGAATCATCTACCTTGTTTGTTAGTTTTACGTCAGTCTTCTTTTTTAATTAAACATTGATACTTAGAAATTTACTTCAGATACTTGTCTAGGTCCGTGCCTACGACTTTGAAAAAAACATTTCTTGCAAATACTTAATAATATTCACCATAAGAAAGATAAATCTACAAGACCAGAACAAAATCATCTAATTTCGAAATAATAAAAGAAGCTAATGGCGAATCAATATAAAGAACTTCTACAAAAAAATCAAAACAAATATCAGAACACACAGTCATTACAGCAACAGCAATATTCAACAGATCGTAGCATAAGCATAAGTTATAAAAGAAGTTCTTCAGCATGAGTAAAACCAGCGTATTAATACATTTTTACTCACAAAACGATAATACAAACACACTTTTGAAAACACTAGAGGAAAAAGATCTATAACAGACTATATTCTGTCGAATAAAAAGTTATAATCCTTTCAAATCTTGGATGTAAAAGAGCAGTAATATCAGCAGAAATAGGAAGCGATCATAAATTGATATTGTGCAAAATCCGATTGACACATATATGATAATGTGTTACCATAAACCAGAATGCACTACAAAGATAAAAGTAGAAAGCTTACAGGATGACTCCACAAGATATATATTCCAAAAAAGAATAAAAAAGGAAGCAGAAACATATATATCACAGAAAGTGATGGAGTCAAAGACAGCTGGGCAAAAATGCTTTGTTTGCAAAAAAAACATTTCGCCTTATCCCTACAACCATTAGCCGAAAACGCCTTGTCATTTGTCAAAAATTCATGCCATTTCACTGATCTTCTGAAAAACATTTCTATCGCATCCTCAGATAGGTATACTAGTTAGTTTTGACATTGCTTCTTTATTCACCAACAATCCTATTAATGAAACCATTTCCATCTTGGACTCTAAACATCAAATTCCCCAAGGTACATTATGTCTTTGTCTAATACATACTTTTCATTCCAAAATCAATTCTATCGTCAAATCAAAGGTGACCCAATGGGATCCCCTCTCTCTCCCGTAATAGCTGATATCTACATGAAACATTTATGCCCGGTTGCACCAACAGATCTTAAGCTTAAGTCGAGAATATCATAAGAATTAATATAATATAATTAAAAATATTACAATAAGAATACCATAATATAATTATAGATATAATTAATAATAAGGTAAGAATCTAAAATTATGGTGCAACGTAAGTGATACTCAAGGAGGCCCTATCTATAAGTAGAGCTTAGCTAAGCTGGAGCTTAAGATCTGTTGGTGCAACCAGGCATTAGAAACATTAGCCATGTCATCATCAAATCTCAAACCTACCTGTTGGTTACGGTACGTTGATGACACTTTTGTCATTTGTCCCCATGGCAAAGATACATTCGATCTGTTTCTCTCTCACATGAATGGCACATATCCCTCTTGATAATGGCTCCAAAATGTCGTGCCGAAATGACGAGATTTAAATTCTCAACGCGGTTCTTCCCGGAGAACTTAGTAATTTTCATATATTTATATAAATAGAAGTACCTACGTCAATGCTTAGAAACGTCAATAACAGAATAATATGCGTAGGAACTGGCCTTAGAAATAGTAACGAAGCGACCTTGTCAATTTTTCCTTTTTATGTTTTTTATTAGCCAATGGGACCTCCAGTTCCTCATTGTCGAGGTCAGGTATTCCGATAAAGATTTTTATTAGGTATGGTAATGGTGGTACTACTTAATATTAGTATTAGTACAACTATCTACATACATAGTTAGATATATTTGTGTTATAAGGATGAAGTATATTAAATATACGTCTAAAACTGAACCCATTGGTAATTTATTTATTAGTTTTTGCTTTGCAATTAGTATTATGATTATTAATATATTATGTACAATTAGGTAGCATTATGTATTACATTCATTATAATTTTTTCTTTAGTTATTATTAAACAAAATCAGATAGTCCTTCCAGCGTTCTTGCCCTTTTAAAAAATGTTGCTCTAAATTTTAAATAAATTTGATATAAAAATTTTAGTATTTGGCTTGTATTACAAAAGTCGTTATGTACCGGGTGTCCCAATAAGAATGGCTCTCGGCCATATCTCAGGAACCGTTTATAGTAGAGCTTTAAAATAAAAAATTTTATAACAAAAGTTGCCTCAGGAAAAGCCTGGAAATTATTTTCATAATTGTGGGACCACCGCTAGAGGGCGTAATTGAATATTAAAAATTAAAAAATCTAAATTTTACAAAATTTTCCTAATGAAGGGGCACTGGAAATCCAATCGTCGTATTCTTCATAAAATTCTACGCATATTTGTTTTGACAAGTTTAGGTCTACCTTTGGAAATAAGAGGTGGAGGTGAGTGGGAACCTTGTTATGAAAAACTGGCTGTGAGTCCGGTTCTGCTTAATCAAATTTTGCAAACTTGGTCTTGTTGAAGACAGATCTTTTTCGTCAATGTAAAAGTTATGATTTCGAACCAACTTACTGAGTAAT
Organism: Diabrotica virgifera virgifera; assembly: GCF_917563875.1. Classification (NCBI taxonomy): domain Eukaryota; kingdom Metazoa; phylum Arthropoda; class Insecta; order Coleoptera; family Chrysomelidae; genus Diabrotica; species Diabrotica virgifera. Next base: position 41,919,735 of record NC_065448.1, read on the forward strand.
ATGCCAGCTAGAAGGCGTTATTTAATTTTTTTCAGAAATCTAGTGTTCCTTGGAAAATATTAAATACAAACATGCATTTTTAATACCATATTACAAAATTAGATAAAATTAGCAACAGAATAGCGAAAACCGCATGTTAATACCTTTTTTCTATCTCGAGATATCTTACAAAACGTGTAAATTTAAAACATAACTGTTACTGTCACCAGTAAACGAAATTCATTAAAAGTAGTGTGCTATGGAAACAACAAAGAAACATTTTCCAGCTGTCAACGTATATTAGGTCTTTTCAACGCTTCTCATTTGTTTCGAGCCTGGTTCATATCTCGTATATTAATATTATACACGGATTATATGGCATATGACAGAGGCTCGAAACAAATGAGAAGCGTTGAAAAGCCCTATTACAAAGAAATAAAAACAACTATTTAGTGATGACATAAACGTTCAAATTTTTGCCCATCATTTTCGTTGCAAACATTTACTCTTTCAAGAGTAGATTGAACAGCAGTCTCAATTTCTGCTCTCGATATGCTTTGAATGGCGTTTAGTATTCTCTGGATAATGTATTCTAGAGTAGTGTATGATGGGCAACAATTTGAATATTTAGGTCGTCACTAAGTAGTTCTTTTTTTTCTGTGTTATATTTAATTTTAATAGTATTGTTTCTCTTTATATTGTTGTTTTAATTAATTATATTTTTATACGTTGACATCTGGAAAATGTTATTTTGTTTTTTTCCACAGCACACTACTTTTCATTAACTTAGTTTACCGGTGATAGTAACAGTTATGTTTAAAATTTACACGTTTCTCGAGATATCTTGAGATAGAAAAAAGGTATCGACATGCGGTTTTCGCTATTCTATTTCTAATTTAATCTTATTTTATAAAGTATGATTAAAAATGCATACTTGTATTTAATATTTTCCAAAGAAAACTAGATTTCTGAAAAAAATTAAATAACGTCTCCCAGCTGGCTTATTACTTATTAGGATGGTTCAAAATTATCACGCTTACATTGAAGAAAAAGATCTGTCTTCAACAAGACCCAGTTTTCAAAATTTGATTTAGCAGAACCGGACTTACAGCCATTTTTTCATAACAAGGTTCCCACTCACCCCCACCTCTTATTTGCAAAGGTAGAGTTAAACTTGTTAAATCAAATATGCGCAGAATTTGATGAAGAATACAATAATCGGATTTCCAGTGCCCCTTCATTAGGAAAATTTTGTAAAATTTAGATTTTTTTATTTTTGATATTCAATTACGCCCTCTAGCGGTGGGCCCACAATTATGAAAATAATTTCCAGGCTTTTCCTGAGGCAACTTTTGTTATAAAATTTTTTATTTCAAAGCTGTACTATAAACGGTTCCTGAGATATGGCCGAGAGCCATTCTTATTGGGACACCCGGTACAGGTAGTACTATAGTTCACTGTACTTCATTTGTCATTGACTATCAAATTTATTTATTTTCATTAAAAAACTAAGTACCTACTTCATTAACTTTGAAACTTCGCTGACTGGTTGACAAAATAGACTTAGGGAAAATAATCTTCAAAGGTTTCAAACTCTTTCCAAGTTTATATTCCAGAATTTACTTTGTAAAAATTAGTACAACAGTCTATTTGAAACCGCTTGGGACTAAAGTCTAACCAGTGGCGTAGCTAGCCCTACAGGGGCCCCGTATCAAAGTTTGTCGCGGGGCCCTTTTTGAATTTGTTCAACAAAAGAAGCAAAAACGCTTGTATTGGACAGAATACTTATTAAATATAGTTCTAACGTATACAAAAATATGCTCCTGCAAGCCAATAATATTTATATTACCATATAATTTAAAAATTAACTTCTTTTCTCGCCTTTTGTTCGGCAAACTTATTAATTAAAGCATCCATAACTGAAGAAGATTTAAATTTCTCTAAATTTTCCATAGAAGTTCTGAGGTAGTTTTTAAACAGTTTTAATTTCAAAAAACTTCTTTAAGTTTTAGTTAAAAAAAAAAAATAAAAACCTTATCTTGTAAAAAGGTATATTTAAAATCCCTAAAAGAGCTGTATCACAACAAAACGTTTTCGGAATCAATATTCCATCATCAGTGTTATCACCTAAAATAAGTATAACTCTATAAGTAAAACAAACGTGAGGTTAAATTTTGACAAAAGTAAAAAATGAATAGATAGTTATACTTACAGGTTTACATGCTTTAAGCTTCCAAAATGTACGGGTAAAAACCCTTAAATTTATATTAAACAGTTGGGGTTACATTATATTATCTGATTTTAAAGTATGTTAAAAATATTTCCAGATGAACCCCTGGCATCACATGACATCAACCATATTGGTTGGGAAACATTGGTTGGTTTTTCACTACTGTTATTATTTTAAATATTAACATAAAATTTAAATTCTTTTGGCTGAAGTAACTACACATATTATTACATTCTGTCAAGGTATGGTGTCAGTCTAGTGCTGACATACTTCAGAGGGCCATTCCGGTCAGTTGTCACCTAAACTCTGCCATGTAAGGATTTACCTAAAATTTCCCAACCAATATGGTTGATGTCATGTGATGACAGGGGTTAATCTGGAAATATTTTTAATATCCTTTAAAATCAGATAATATAATGTAACCCCAACTGTTTAATATCAATTTAAGGGTTTTTATCCGTACATTTTGGTGGCTTAAAGCATGTAAACCTGTGAGTATAACTATCTATTCACTTGTTACCTTTGTCAAAATTTAACCTCACGTTTGTTTTACTTATAGAGTTATACTTATTTTAGGTGATAACACTGATGATGGAATATTGATTCCAAAAACGTTTTGTTGTAATACAGCCCTTTAAGGGATTTTAAATATACCTTTTACAAGATAAGGTTTTTATTTTTTGTTATTTATGGTATACAGCCAGTACAGGAATTTTTTTCCTTGTGATATTTTTAGTTTTAAGCTCGTAGTTACCGGAAGGATCAAAAACAGAAAACATGTTTTTATTACTTACCTCCAGAAATCTGGATGCAAGGTTATTATATTTTATCATTAGTAAGTTTGTAAGTTCTGTAACATATTATTGAATTTTCTGATTTTCAGTTTGTAACCAGATTTTTAAAGCAAGTAACTGTTCGTAAAGATCCAATGAAATGTCTTTATCGTATTTAGTAGTCAGTATTTCGACTTACTCCTTTATAATAAAATTTCATTTGGAAATCATAGAAGTTTCTCCGGTTGTAATACTTCAAATGTCTTACTCAAGTCACAGAAACTTACGATTAGGCTATACGATTCCGAGTTTAAAATCCTCTCATCCTCTGATAACTCATCAAAAAATAGCTTTGTTACTTTTCGCCTTTTGTTTTTAAAAATAGTTGTTATCCCCACTTTTTTGCTAGGTTTTTAGACTCGTGTATCAAATCATGAAATTAATTTTGATTTCTTTTTATCTTTCAGCCTATTTAAAAGATTGAGTACTTAGTAGAGTACCTACCAGATTTCTGTAAATCATTGTTTTCATTTTGCTGAGCTTTAGAAACACGATTCATTATTTCAAACAACAAATGGAGCTTTTTTAATTTCTGAGACAATTATTTCCCTAATTTTAGTACCAAGTAAACTAATACTAATTTGATTTTGAATTTTGTATCTGAAATAATTTATCTCACCTTTGGGCTTTAAACTAAGTTCTTTTAAAATAGGATCATAATTTGATATGAAGCGAAAGATAAATACAAATACATAAATATAATTTATAGATAAAGAATAGATTATACGAAATCGCCGGTACCCAAACAATGCAATATTCAAAGGTAAATCAATTACAAAAATTGCAATTTTGTATTACAGTGCCTCGCACACAACACAGCCAATGGTAAATGGACAATGGAAATTAGCTTAAACAAAGATACTCTGTTCTTATGGTATGGCCGGCGGCGGCTAATAGATGTACCTACATAATACATAAATATAATTTATATTTATATACGAAATACCGAAACAATACACACTGTTTCAAAACGACCTAATAGTGAAATTGTAGAATATTTTGATCAATTTTTTTTAAATGGAATTTTTGTTTCGATATGCCGGGGCCGACATGTCAGGGGCCCCATATAATTGATACGGCTGATACGGCGGTAGCTACGCCTCTGAGTCTAACTAAAGTCTAAACAATAATCATCTTGTTCAATAATTATGTATATCAAGTTCTAGACCAGTGATACTCAACCTGCGGCCCTCTAGCGTTTTATGCGGCTAACTATGCTAACTAAAATGCTAACTAAAGGGCCCTGTGATCAAATTATTTGTCAAATTTCACGTGTTTTTTTCTAATTATTTGATACTGTGCCGATGTGTTTGAGGCGTGTTTGGGAGTGAGGCAGACAATTTAATGACTTTAATTTTAAATATTATATTGAAATTTTTAAGAACTCTGATTAAAAAGCAAGGTATTATTAACTTTTAATAATAATTTATTAAAGTTAATGAACAAATACTCATTTTACAAATAATCAATACTTATTTACTACATTGCAACGACCTAATTAGTAATCACAAGAAAAATGCAGGTCCGGATTAACAAAAAAAAAATTAAAATAATTGTGACCTTGAAACAACACCCTGTATATTAAAATTTTCAAAATACGTCTGCACGTTTAAAAAGGGCATAAAACTAAATTTAATTGCTCGCTTCAATTTTTTGCGCAGACAATTTAATGACATTAATTTTGAAATAATTATATCGAAATTTTTGTTTTAAAAGTATGAGTTCCTAAAAATTTCGACATAATTTCAAAATTAAAGTCATTGAATTGTCTGCGCAAAAAATGGAAGCTCATTAAAGCTCTTTTCAAATGTGCAAACGGGTTTTGAAAATTTCAATATACAGGATGTTGTTTCAAGGTCACAATGGATTTATAATTTTGTTTAATTAGGAGAAATTATTTAGAAAGGGGAATTATTGCGTATTATTGAAATTATAAAATTTGCTAAAGAGAAACAAGGTTTTAGGTCGGGAATCATGCACCGACGCCCGACGCTATACTTATAATGAGGCAAGTTCAAGAGAAATCATTAGAATACAACAATCCGGTATATTTATGTTTCGTGGACCCTAAGAAAGCATTTGACAGGATCGCATTAAAGGACGTAATCCATTTATTGTATCTACGTAAGAGATGGAGCTCTAGGAATAACTAAAATGATCGAAAAAACACAATAAAAGTAAAAGTAGAATAAGAACTGAATGATCCAATTGGAGCTGGCAATGGGATAAGACAGGGGTTTGCCTGAGTCCTCTACTGTTCAACCTGGTCGTAGATGAAAAATAAAAAAGTAAGAACTAAGAAACGATATCAAATGGGAGAAAACAACCAGAAAATTGAACACGTTAATTCGCCCAAAAAAGGCAAAAAGGTAAATATATTATTTGTCCAAGCTTGCTTTAGCATTTACGTAAATCAGACATTTTTGTATGTATAGGGGTCTTGGACAACTTGTATATATCTATATGCAATTCTTAACAACTTCAGCACAATCCATAAAACGTCAGACATGCCGAAAAACAATAAATCTAACTTGCATTTATCTATTTTAGAATAGATTTTATTGTTTGTTTTTATTTTTGGACTGTGAAGCCGTAACTTGTGCATCTATTTATAAACAAATCAGATCTTCCACCACATCTGCGATTCAAGAAGAGTTTAACCTGTAGATCACAGATAGAATTTGCATCAGAGCTTTGGTGCGCTTTATTTATATTATGCAACTAGCATTTCTGGCATTTAGCGACGTTGTCACGTTTCGTTTTAGGAAATCTTTGTTAATTTTCATATAAATATGGTAGGATTTAATGATAAAAACTCACAAGGATAAAGGGAAATACTTTTTGATATTAACAATTATTTGCTTATTCTTTATTTAGATATTTATTATTTATTATTGAGTTCTTAATTATGTGCATTATGTTAATTAGTACACAAAAGTGTACTTTGGGTATTTGTAATTAATTAGCTACGATTTGAAATAGATTTGGGTCTTCTTCTTCGTTTTAGCCCTCTATTATCCATTTTTGGATATAGGTCTATCATCCATCTCTATCTTGATCATTATACTACCGATTTGTTCCGACTATTTTTTTTATGTCAAATTTTGACGACAAATAATCCCCGGACAAATAATCCCCTGACAAAAAATCCCTACAAAAAATCCCGGACAAATAATCCTCACAAATTTTTTTGGACAAAATATCCCCACAAAAAATCCCGGACAAAAAATCCCCACAAATACTCAGAAAATCACGGAATAAAGGTGAAACTTTTCCAAGGGACAAACAAGTACAGTCAAACATTAGGAGACGTCATGCCAACATTTTTTTTTGATAATTTTGAAATAAATATGTTTAATTTATTTAGTTGGCAGGACTCGTAAAATCATGAAAATCACATTATTTTCATTACGTTTTTGTATATATAAACCCCCTTACCCCCTTTGAAACCATACTGTCCAAAAAATTACTTGATAAATTAGATAGTATCCTGTCATTCTGTGGGTAAGCCAGGACTCGGAAATTCATTGTAACACCCCATTTTTTTCATGGATAATCTAATTTTCACAGGAAACCTGTGGACTTTTCCACAAATTGTAAGTCCCTTCTCTAACCTTCCAGTACTGCAAAGGGCAGGGCTCAGAAAACTCAGAAAGCTCGTAACTTAACTTTTGTCTAACATCTGCCACTCCATAACTCTCATGCACTGAGTTTGAAAAAAATGTGTGTCGATTGTATTCACGGGAAAACTTTGAGAGAACTTCTTCTTTACGTGCCATCTCCGTGACGAAGGTTGGCAATCATTATTATCATTGCTATTCTAACTTTTGACACTACAACCCAAAATAATTCAGTTGAGCTACATCCAAACCATTCTCTGAGATTTCTTAGCCACGCCATTTTTCTTCTACCTATGCTGCGCCTTCCTTAAATCTTTCCCTGCCGTTAGAGAACTATTCGACAGCATATATTTCTTGGGGATTTTTTGTCCGGGATTTTTTGTGGGGATATTTTGTCCGGGGATTATTTATCCGGGGATTATTTGTGGGGATTTTTTGTCTGGGGATTTTTTGTCCAGGGATAATTTGTGGGGATTTTTTGTCCGGGATTATTTGTCCGGGGATTATTTGTCCGGACCCCACCGCTCTCATATGTAATCTTCCTCGTAGTCGTCTTTCTTTGCGTCTGTTCGTTTCACATCTCGATACTTTCAAAATTTGAAACATTTAATGTTTTTCCATAATCTACGAATGCAATAAATACGAGTAGTTGGAATTCATTTGCCTTCTCTATCAATATTCTCATTGTCAATAGACGCTCTGATGTTCTGTTTTGCAGAAGCCCGCCTGTTCTACCAGTTGGTAACTATCCACTTTGTAAGTAAACCGATTGTTAATAACTCTCATTGTTTGTACACTTGACTAAGCAACGATAGATGTCTATAATTCTTTAGCTCACATTTGTTCTCCTTTTTTGTGTAGGACTATTACTGGACCCTCGTTTCAATCTTTGGGGATTTTGCTATTAAGGAGACATATATTCTGTTAAACAGCTTTTTTAGTATTGGAATTGTTATTGTCTAGCTTGTTTTAAAATGCTTAGCAATTAAGCAATTATTATCATTTTGAAAAATAATCCATTGTCCAGTGAAATCGGTTTCGATCTTTGGCAAGTGTTATTTTCTGCTAATGTCCTCCAGAAGAACTGCTATGAAGTTCTTTAAAGTCACTTTTAGTGTGTTATTTTGACAGTACTAAGTGTTGAACTGTACTTAATTCATTATGTAGTCCAGTATGCCACTATATAGGGTGAGGCAGATAAAGGGCCTATTAGAAATATCTCCAGAAGTAAAGGCAACTGAATTATGAAAATTGAAACAAGGGGGTTTTGAAGACTGATCTATTTAATGAAAATATTTTGATCTACCTGGTACTTCCGGTTATACCGGAAGTTGCTTATAACTTCGTTTTTTTAAATGCGATACCCTGTATATTTTTACATTTTTTGATTCTCCTCGATCACTTCTTTTTAAAATATTAGGTTTTGTAACATTATACAGGGTAGGTTAAAAGATAATTACGTTTTCTTATTAATTTCGTAGCAATATTCACACCCTATAGGATTGTGGTAGTTTGACATAATAAACTCTATTTATGTTTAAATGATTTTTAATATAGTCTACTATTGTTAACAATTATTGGTATAGCTAAGCTTTAATTTTAGTATACAGGATGAGTCGAAACTCGGAATGAGTATTTTCTGAGTTTTCTTAAATGGAACACCCTATATTTTAGTATTGCAATGAAATTATATTTCACGGTACCTTTTTATTTCTTAAGCATTCCCTATACCTAACTGCTTTAATTTGTGCTTAATTGTTAATCGCACCAACAATCTTAACATCGATGGTATTTTGATAGCTCAACCATTATTGGCAATTTTAAGTCAGTCTAGATTAATATGTATTTATTTCCAAAAAATTATTTGTGATTGAATATTTTCACGGCCAACCTAATACCATTTCACATATTTTGTGTTGCAATTAATGTTTGGCTTGAATCACCAATAACTCACAAATTAAAGCAGTTAGGTATAGGAAATGCTTAAGAAATTAAAAAGTACCATAAAATAAAATTTCATTAAAATACTAAAATACAGGGTGTTCCATTTAAGAAACTCAGAAAATACTCATTCCGAGTTTCCACCAATCCTGTATACTAAAATTAAAAATTTAACTATACCAATAATTCCTAACAATAGTAGACTATATTAAAAATCATTTGAACATAAATATAGTTTATTATGTCAAACTACACTCACCGGCAGAGAAAACGGGCACCCCAAAAGATGTGTCATTTTTAATGTCTTGTATTTCCTAAACCTGATGTCCGATTTAAGTAATTTTTTTAACCTTCGGAGTACGAAGACTGGGTCAAGCGTGACCCGAAATTCACTTATTTCTTAATATTTTATGAAATAATTTTTTTACAAATCCGATTGATCGTAAGTTCTCCTTATTTGTTTCAATCTATTTTTTCGTATATAATTCGTGAACATGCAAATTACAGTTTTTCCTCTACGTAACATCTATGATGCCGGGTCACTCCTGACCCGGTCTTCGGATTTCTAAAAATATTTTTAATATGTTTGTAGGTACACGTAAATCGCAGCCGTCTCTGTTTACGGGTATACGTATTCAAATATATGGCCGGAGCGAATTTACCTATGCCCGTTTTCTGTAAGGTATTAAAATCTGGCCGCCGGAGCGAACTAGTATATACCCATGGGAAACCATCTTAAAAAATTTAAATACAATAATTTAGGATTATAATTGTTATGTTTGTTTGTTTTTTGTTGAATTAAAGATACTGTTTATTAATACTGACTATTTAAAACATCCTTATAAATAAAATGAGAATGGGTCACGCTTGACCCATCTTCGTAATCTAAGTAAGTCAAATAATCTCCGTACTCCGAAGGTTAATATGTTATAGCCTCATTCTTTTTTGCCTTCATTTGCCTCATTTTTAATGTCTTGTATTTCCTAAACCTGATGTCCGATTTAAGTACTTTTTTTAATATGTTATAGCCTCATTCTTTATCAATATCGCTGTAATAATATTGTTGCTAGACAGGTACATTGTCATTGTATACAGGGTGTACGAATCAAACTGTGTTTTTTTCTCAAACTTTGGAACACCCTGTGGAATGTTCTAGCTTTTATAAAATACTAAAATTAAAACCCAACTATAGCCACAGATTCTCTTAACATTATGTTTTTTTATTCATTCGATTATGTTGGATAATAAAAAAGTTAGGCACTTTAACAACTACCCCTGTTTTTCGTCAATACAGGGTGTTTTTCAATAAGTACGGTAAGCTTTAAGGGGTAATTCTGCATGATAAAATAATGACAGTTTGCTTTTTTGGCCGCAAATACTTCGTTTCTGAGATAGGGGGTGTTGAAATTGTTCTTACAAACTGACGATTTATTTATTGCTCTAAAACGGTTTGTGATATGCAAATGAAATTTGGTAGATGTTAAGAGCTAGTTATTGTGCATTTTTTGGCATACAATTGAGAATTTTATATTCACCATTGGCGTGCATACGGGATATATCTAAAATATTTATACCCGTATGCACGCCAATGGTGAATATAAAATTCTTAATTGTATGCCAAAAAATGCGCAATAACTACCTCTTAAAATCTACCAAATTTCATTTGCATATCACAAACCATTTTAGAGAAATAAATAAATCGTCAGTTTGTAAGAACAATTTCAACACCCCCTATCTCGGAAACGAAGCATTTGCGGGCATACGTTTATAAAGCAAACTGTCATTATTTTATCATGCAGAATTACCCCTTAAAGTTTGCCGTACTTATTTAAAAACACCCTGTATTAACGAAAATCAGGGGTAGTTGTTAAAGCGCTTAACTTTTTTATTATCCAACATAAGCGAATGAATCAAAAAACAGAATGTTAAGAAAATCTGAGGCTATAGTTTGGTTATAATTTCAGTATTTTATAAAAGCTAGAACATTCCACAGGGTGTTCCAAAGTTTGAGAAAAAAACACAGTTTGATTCGTACATCCTGTATACAATGACAATGTACCTGTCTAGCAATATTATTACAGCGATATTGATAAAGAATAAGGCTATAACATATTAAAAAAATTACTTAAATCGGACATCAGGTTTAGGCAATACAAGACAATAAAAATGACCCTTTTTTTGGGGTGCCCGTTTTCTCTGCCGGTGAGTGTACTACAATCCTACAGGGTGTGAATATTGCTACGAAATTAATAAGAAAACGTAATTATCTTTTAACCTACCCTGTATAATATTACAAAATCTTATATTTAAAGAAAGAAGAAATCGAAGAAAATCAAAAAATGTAAAAATATATAGGGTGTCCTATTTAAAAAAACGAAGTTACAATCAACTTACGGTATAACCGGAAGTAGCAAAGAGACCATAATATTTTCATTAAATAGTTCACACCTCAAAACCCCTGTATTCCAATTTTCATGATTTTCTCACCTTTCGTTCTCGAGATATTTCTAATAGGCCCTTTATCTGCCTCATCCTGTATTTGGTTGTTGTTTCTTGTCAAGTAGGTCTTATTCCATTTTTAAGGCATTCCCTTATGACTTTCAAGTCATCATCTTTCTTTTGACTCTTTTAAAGGCTTTGCAGGGAAGTCTCATCGTTATCTTCTTCCTGTTTAACTGTGAGACTTACTCTTCTTGCTTACTTCTTCATAAAACATTATCTTTTTCTTCAAGCTAATACTGACTTTGTATCTGTAATTCGTTCAAAGTATCTTGGAATTCGTGTAATTGGCCATTTAACACATTCTTCTCCTTCACCAATTTCTCGCATTTTTGTATTCCAGATCAGAGTTAAGAATCTGTAGTTTTTGATTTATTTCAAGTTACCTTACACTCCTTAAAATTGACACGTGTTCTCTTAACTTCTCTATTTTATTTTTACTAATCGGTAGTTGCTCCCTTGAAATGAGCAACTTCAGATGCAAGAGTTCTTCTTCTTAAAGTGCCGTCTCCTCAATGGAGGTTGGTACTACAATTGCAAACTCTTCCCTGTCTTCAGCTGTTTTTATTAGCTGTTCAAAATTTAGCCCTGTCCATTGTCGGATGATTCTGAGCCACGATAGTCTTTTCCTACCTAGTCCTTTCTTTCCCTCGGCCTTTCATTTCACTATAAGTTGAGCATATTGGTACTTGTTATTTCTTGCAAGATGCAAGAGTACCTTTTTCATTTCTGTAGTCAGCTGTTGGAGTTCGATTTCTTATTGACCTATATCTACTATTATTTCTAGTGGGAGTTTGTGACGGGTTTCTTCTAGGTGACTTTCTGACCTCATTCTTTGCTTCTTTTTTTAACTGGGATCGGTTTTTGCAAATATCCTATTCTTCTGCAATTGAAATGTCTTCAATTGTCATTTTGAGATTTTTGGTGATGATTTTGCAGTATGCTTAACATCTGTGGTAAAATAGGTTATTGGTTTTTTGCAGTAGTGACTTCATCATTTTGTCGAAATCTTATTTCTCTTAATTTTGGGCGGAATTTGTAAATACTTGTCGCCGCATCGCATCATACTCCTGGGGTGAGATTAGGGCTCCATTTAGCGTTTTGTGATGTTGCATTTCAACATCCTGTAGTCCCTCTATAAATGCCTGTATACCAGCTTTTTCCATAAAATCTTTAGGTATGTACCTGAGAGTATGCCAAATTCAATATGTAATCTTTGATATACATAACTGTACTTTGATATATCCAAAAAGCATAGGCACCAAGTTGGATAGGCATCTATCATATTCACAGCAACTCACATACATATTAAGAAAAATAAATATATAGATTATAGAAATTTTATTGATCAAGTAAAATTTTAAATGATTAAGTATCAAAGTTGCGCGTGAAGTTAGGCGTGTTGATGACAGTTGAGATTTTGGGGCGGCCCAAATTGAATCGGTGAGATCTAAAAGGATAATATTCCATTTTTTGCCAAATTTAGTTAAGATAGCAGTTTTGTTCCCTTGACCAAGCTCTACACAGGCTTAGAGACTTAGAAAACATTCCACCACATTAAATAACTATTTAATGTGATGGAATGTTATCTCTCTTTGACTAAGTCTGTAGAGCTTGGTCAAGTGAACAAAACTGCTATCTTAAATAAATTTGGCAAAAAATGGAATATCAGCCTTTTAGATCTCACCGATTCAATTGCAAGATAGTTCAGAGAAATAAGGAAAAAAATATCCTGTTGGTGACACAACCCCCTCCAAGCCGAAACCAAATTTTTTAAGTAGTATGGACATCTATATTAATAACCTATATGTTTCCTGCAGCCGATTTTGATGATATACATAGTTATAAACAAATGAAGATAAAAAAACGGTAAATTTTCGCTTTTTTGTCTATGACCAAAAAGTTAAGTATTTTAAACAAATTTGAGAGTAAGAAACTCATAAATTGTGTAAAAAACTTCAATATGGCGCGGCGTTCACTGAATATATCTATCCTTATTGGTTGCTTAGAAAATTGCAAAATAATTCATAAATTTTGAGTTTATATAAATATTCGTAACTTATGTAAAAATTAACTTAGAACGTTCTTATTACACTGAATGTTGAGACTTCTGGTGCTTAAATCATACCCTAAATTTCAGTGCAATTGGTCAAATAGTTTAAAAGATATTTAATTTGTTTATCCCAAATTAATTTTTTTTGCAACGCTATAAGTCAGAAAATGATGAAGTCACACTAATACTTTGGATAGTTTATGAAAGAAGAAGATTTATACTATTAATTTAATTTAAAAAAATGAAAAAATATAATTCTAAATACTGCAAAATTATATTGCAAAAACGTGTGAATTAAAAAAAGGGGGGCTAACTTCGTCCCTAATTGTCCTATTCTTTCTAAATGTGTATAAAAATTCATTCTTTCCAAATATGAAAAAATAATTTTTCTACGGGTAACGGTTAAAAAGGTATTCTAATTGTTTATAAGTAAACAAAAAATCGACGTGTTTTTGCAAAATAATTTTACACTGTTTAAAATTACTTTTTCTCATTTTTTTTTTTAATTGTCAATAGTATAAATGTTCTTCTTCCATAAACTGTCAGAAGTCTTAATGTAACCTCATAATTTTCTGACTTACAGTGTTGTAAAACAAATGAATTTGAGATAAACAAATTAAATAACTTTTAAACTATGTGACAAAGAGCAAAGGAAGGAGTTGGTATAATAGTAAATAAGAGACTAGAACCAAGAATAACACACTATGAAACATTATCATCTAGAATTATAACAATCCAAATGGACCTAAAAGACAAAATAGGATTCATACAATTATATGGACCAACTGAAGGCAGAGATGAAGAAACGATGACAGAATTCTACAATGAACTCCAAAGAGCACTAGACAAATTAAGAGAATCGAGAGAGAAAATCATAATTTTAGGAGATTGGAATTCAAGAGTGGGCAAGGATGTCAACAAAGGATTAGGATGCATTGGAAAATACGGAGAGGAATGTTTGAACAGGAATGGTGTCAAAATGCTAGATTTCTGCCAAGCAAATGACCTACTAATAGGAAACACATTTACAAACCAAAACATCGAAGACAAATATACGTTCGTGGCGGAAGAGAGAAGAGCGAAAAGTTTGATAGATTACATAGTTTATACGATAAACCTAGAAGATAAAATACATAACGTCTTAACTGAAAAGGAACCGGAACTAGCTACAGAGCACAGGATGGTTACTGCAAAACTCGAGGATGAAAAAATAAAGGAGGTGGAAAGAAAAGATTACCAAAGAGTAAAAGTAAATAAGCTCAAATTAGAACAGGTGCGCGAACATTACAAAAAAGAAACAAATAGAAGATTAAGACAACTAGAAAACCAAAAAGAGGCATGGACACTGGAAGAAAGATGGAACGCCTTCAAAGTAGTCATAAAGTCTACAGCAACAGAAATATGTGGAATCAGAAAACATAACAAACTCCATAAAAGAACGAGATGGTGGAACAATGAAGTTAAAACAGCAGTGAAGAAAAAGAAAATAGCATGGAAAAAATACATTGAGACCGAACTGGAAGAAGATAAAGAAGAATACAAAAGGCTGAGACGATTAGCGAAAAACACCATAAAACAAGTAAAAACAAAAACGTGGGAAGAGTTTGGAGAAGAATTACAACAAAACTATGTAACAAATAATAGAAGCTTCTGGACAACAATCAGACATATGAAGAAAGGAAAACATAAAGAAATAACAGCCGTAAGGGATACAACAAACCAAATCCAAACAACTCCAGAACAAATAGCTAAAGTATGGAAAGAATACTATGAAAACAAATTTAGAAATGCAATAATAGATGATAGAAATGAAACATATCAAGATAACGAGAACAAAGAATTAGAGCAAATAAATAGAGAAGAAGTAATATTGGAAGTATCAAACGTAAAAATAGGTAAAGCTGGAGGGGATGATGACATAGACCCGGAAATGGTCAAGTACATGGGAGAAGAAGGGATAAACTGGTTGTTGAAAATATACAAAGAGGCATGGGAAAAGCAGCAAATCCCAAAAGACTGGCAAAGTAACCTTATAGTGCCAATATACAAAAAGGGAGAACACGTCAACTGCGAAAATTATAGAGCAATATGTTTATCATCGGTATGTTTTAAAATATACACGAAAATAGTAGAGAAGAGGCTAAGACAAGAGGTAGAAAAAGAACTGGGAGAAGAACAAGCAGCGTTTAGACCAGAAAGACAGACAAACGATAACATTTACATCATTAGAAATATAATAGAAAGAAGTATTGACTCGGGGGGAAAGCTCATTCTAGCATTCATAGATCTAAGGGCAGCATTCGGCTCTATAGAAAGACAAATTATATGGAAATGCTTGCAGAACATGAAAGTACCAAGTACACTGATAAAAATAATTAAAAATATATACGGAGTAGTAAAGGGACGTGTACAGATAGCAGGAGAAAGATCTGAAGAATTCAATTGGGAAAGAGGTATCAAGCAAGGAGACAGTCTTAGTCCGCTACTATTCATAATAGTCATGAATGAATTGACTAGAAATACTGGAGAAAGAACGAACCAAATACAGACAACAATAGGATACCAAAGATTACAGCCAATAAAAATAGAAGCCCTATTGTATGCGGATGACATAGTCCTTATAGCAGATTCCGTGACAAAAATGCAAAAACTCATAAATATATGGACAGAAGAAATAGAGAAATTAAAAATGGAAATAAACATCGAGAAAAGTAAAATAATGGTCATCGGCGAAAAGGAAGAAAATGAAGTAATTATAAAATGCAAAAATACTCAACTGGAAATAGTTACAGCATATGATTATCTTGGAAGTATTATTACCAATGATGGGAAAATAGACCTCGAAATAACAAACAGAACTAAAAAATCAAATAAACTGTACTACGCACTAGCGCCAATTCTGAGGAAAAAAGAATTGTCCCACGAAACAAAAATTAAAATATATAATACGATTGTGATACCGACGATACTGTATACAAGCGAAAATTGGACTTTACAGAAAAAGCATAATAGTAGGATAAATGCAATTGAGATGAGACATTTACGTGCTATAGCCGGAAAGACCAAATGGGATAGAATAAGAAATGAGACAATAAGAGGGATAACTAAACAGGAACCAATAATGAATAAAATAATAAAGAGGCAATTAAACTGGTATGGACATCTGATGAGAATGAAACCTAGTAGACTAGCAAGGAAAATTCACGAAACAAGGAATTTTACAAAAATGAAAAAAGGCAGGCCGAAGAAAAAATGGATACAGCAAATAGTAGAAGCAGGAAAAATCAAACAGAAAACGCTAGAAGAAATGAAACTAATAGCACAGGACCGAAAAGAATGGAAGAGATGGGTGAATATGTAGCTAAATTAAACCCAAATCCGACACCTGAAAGGGTATAAGGAAGGGGAGAAAGAAAGAAAGAACTATGTGACCAATTGCTTTGAAATTTAAAATATAATTTAAGCACCAGAAGTCTCAGCAATTCGTGTAATAAGAAGGTTCTAAGTTAATTTTTACATAAGTTATGAATATTTATAAAAACTCAAAATTTATGACTTATTTTGCAATTTTCTAAGCAACCAATAAGGATAGACATATTCAGCGAACGCCATATTGAAGTTTTTTTTAGACAATTTATGAGTTTATTACTCTCAAATTTGTTTAAAATGCTTAACTTTTTGGTTATAGACGAAAAAAGCGAAAATTTACCGTTTTTTATCTTCATTTGTTTATAACTATGTATCTCATCAAAATCGGCTGCAGGAAACATAAAGGTTATTAATATAGATGTCCATACTACTTAAAAAATTTGGTTTCGGCCTGGAGGGGGATGTGTCACGAGAAAAATCTTATTTCTCTGGACTAAGACGGTTAATTGCCAAATAATTATATTGTTCTTCTAATCTGTCTATTCTACTAGTAATTTGACTTATTTCTAACTGGAAATTTTGTAAATTTGAGATAAACTAGGTATTTATAATTTCTACCTCTACTTTCCTAAGCCTCTCCTCCTTTTTTTGTTCCTATTCTCGTCTACGATTTCCTTTACCTCTTCTTGCCCACGCTTCTATTTTTTCCTTTCATATTCTTGTCCACGCTTCTTCTTCACCTCTTCCTCTTCATGCCTACACATTTCCTTCACCTCTTCCTCTTCTTTCATACCACGCATTGTCTACGCTTCTCCTTATCCTCTTCCATTTTTTAAAAGCCATGCGGCGAGTCGGATCAAATTTGGTAGATCTTGTATTAACCATTAACAATTACTTAATATCTCTTTAATCCCACCACTGTCACCAATGTTAAAATTATGTCTAATAACTTTTATTGAAAACCCTTGTACTGACACTTCCTGTTTTTATGCATTTGTTGACGTTCCAAACCTTATGAAACATTCTGGGACATTTCAATGACGTCCAAAATATTCTAAGTATATGTTAATTCTTCTTCTTTTTTGTCAAGTGACTATTTTTATAAGGAATAAATCTCTCATAACATTATTTTGTAGTATGTTCACACTGTTAATCATATCCTAAAATTAAATCAGATCTTGCTTTTTACATATTATTGATTTCCTAGGAGAGAATGGGAATTTTCACTCAAAATTTATCGAAGTGTAAAGAAGTCTTTTCATTTTTTTGGGCAGTATAGATAACGCAATGAAATGTGTTTAAAAAACTCGCTCGATACGATTTGATTATTCTTTAAATAGTATTGCTGTTTTTCTTAAGAGACACACTATTCATCCACAATCGGTGTTTAGGTATCTTAGGTTATGTTTGTGTGCCCGGTCAATGGCACACGGTCTGCAATGGGCAATGGGCGTGCTTTGTGCCTATCTCGTAGTATGCTACGGAGCGGTGCGATTGCGTTTTGTAGATGTCAGAACGTCATTATTCATTACGTTTAGGTCTGTCTAGGATCGCCACGGGGAAGAGATGGGACTCCTGCTTATCTTCGGTTTCTTAAACGGCTATTCTTCTTCTTCTCTACGGCGTAGATTCGCGGCCTAGAACTAGCTTCGCAGTGGTTTGTCTTCGGCAAGGAAGGCGTAATTACCACCAATGGTTAGACTGCAAATTAGTAAAAAATGTAATTGTAATATATGTATTGGCATGCTGATACAGATAGAGCGAACAAACAAATAAACTATAGGCGAGGAAAAGAGGATACTTTTAAAATAAATAACGCTAAGATTCCTACGCAAAAAATAAAAATAGGGCGAACTTTATTTAATAAGATAATATTGTAGGAGTATACAATTGTTTATTTGGGTGGAACCGCTTCGATATTTGCTGAGCCGAGCTTTCGACGTGCTCTCTGACATCATCTGCAGAGCTTCCTGTGTCTCAGTCTTTTGAGCACCCAGACACTATACTGTTCACTGGAGACTGCAATACTGCTGTCTTGTCTCGGGAGAGAGACCTCATTCATTTATACCGTCGATGATGACGTGGTTTGCTGGACTGACGCTTGGGTGGAGGTTGAGCGGACCATGTTTGCTTTAGCAGGGGTCTCTATGTCGAAGGCAACCGGATGCCGTCATCTCTTTTGTTTAGTAAAATTGGATGTTTTTTGATCTTATGGCCTCTCTGATAATTATTGGTTTATAGATGCCGATGGGGCTATGGTTCTGAAGTGTTCAGAGTAAATTTTGGGACTTGTTTGAAGATGCTATTGGCTTACAGCATCTGAAATTGAATCATAATTGCGAACAGATATGAAATTTTCATAAATCCTATTTTGGATTCTACGATTGGTGTGGCCTATGTAAGATCGGGGTCAATCTGCAAAAGGAATTTCATAAACTCTGTGTTGTTCATTTGGGATGTTGTCTTTGACTGATCGTACAAGAGTTGAAAAGTTTTTGTTGGTGGATAAATATTGCCTTTTTTCTTTATGGTTTGAGAATTTTGTCGATTATGTCAGTAACACATTTGATTTGATGTAAGGAAGAAAAGCTTTCGTATGAACAGAGTCTGAGTCTTTGGGTTGAGATTAAGAGGGAGATTGAAATTTGTGGATGTTTTTATCGATGTAATTTTCGAGGTAACGGTATTGGATGAGGACTTTTTTAACTCAGTAGATCTACTTGCATCATCGCAAAGAATTATTACATTGTATATTTCGTGATCGACTGGTGGGACCATGTTTTTTAACTGACAATTTGACTGGCGAAATGTATTTACAAATACTGGAGGACGTGATTAGATCTGCCTTGACTGATATAAAAATGATCAACAATATGATGATCATTTGACTTTTCAACATTACGGTGACCTTCCTGCAACATCGAAGGGCCTCCTCGCCCACTCGGTTACATATTTGTCTCTTCTGGATTTTTCTTGTGGGACATGTAAAAAGTAAAATCTACAGAACACCAACCGTACCTTTAGAAGATTTAGGTCAAAGAATTGTCAACTAATGCCTACAAATCATTCTGCAAATGCTTCGGAATCGACTGGAATCAAACATCAGTTTTAATAGATGGTGTGGAATTACAGGCTCTTAATATTAAAAGAGGAGTAAGGCAGGGATGCCTCTTGTCACCCCTACTTTTCAACGTTTACTCCGAAAAATTTTCAGAAATGCACTATCTGAAAAACAAGAAGGAATAATTGTGAACGGTGAAGTCATCAATAATTTGCGATATGTGGACGATACAGTACTCCTAGCTTCTAGTCAAGGAGATCTGCAAACTCTACTTGATAGTGTCGTTGAGAGTTGTAGGGAGGCAGGTCTGGATCTGAACATATGGAAAACCAAAATACTCGTAATAATTAAATAACAGAATATAAAACCGACTATACAGTCTGTTCCAACGAAAATTTGACACCCCAGAAACTCAGAAACCAAGAGCTTCTTCAAAATTTAAAAAACACGTCCATTTTTAATGAGAGGGGGACGAATTTCCATGCAAAATTTCTGCCCTCAAATGTAACCCCCTACTGCCCGCATCGACCACCACTTTTTTTAAATAGCAAGTGTGGTCAAGTGACACATCATTTGAAAGGTATTTTCTTTCTCTAAACGAGGTTCTATTTTTTTTTTATTCACGTTATAAGTTTGAAGATAATTTTGGACTTAACCAAATTTATTATAAATTAGTTAAATCCAAAATTATCTTTAAAGTTATTTTGCAAATTAGAGGGTCCTGTAGAGAAAAAAGAATATGTGTGTACTTTGTACGCACGTAAGAAGTTATACTTCTATTATATGATTTAAACGAAATTAATATACTTTTCATTTATATTTTATTTAAATATTAAACTAATTTATACTTACTACTTCTCAAACATTTTTATTAAAACAGTGCCAAAAATTAAAATAATAACAGAATAAAACACACACAAACACATTAAAAATGCCACAAATGATTTCTGAACATTAATTGTCGGAAAATTTTTTAACTAAATACGTATTTTCTGAAAATAAAATTATATAATAAATATACTTACAATCATAAAATGTATAAAAAAAAATAAAAAAATAAAAGTTTTTATTGGGATTCGAACCAGCTATCAGCGCGGTTGGTATATTGTGGTTCATTCGCCTTAAACGCTTCGCCATGGAGGCAATGTGTCATTATGTGCGAAGATCGACTAACTAAACGGATTAAGCTTTTGACATTTTTGAGTTAATTTAAATTATTTTGATTTTGAATTGAAATGATTTAGAATTGAAAAAATAAAACAAAACATAGAGTAAGAAAACAATATATTAGGTGAATATTGATAGAAATTTTGATGGTAATCAAATTATGTAAATAAAAGTATTACATACTATGTATTTTGGTAGGTTCAAATAGGTAGGTACCTATGATACATTTACAATTATTACGCACCTGTTGCTTTTAAAAACTATTTAAATGTCACTACAATTATAAACTTTTTTTGTTTCTGTCCTCACAACAATAAAACTAATAATAGTATACATTTGTTTACCTTCATATTGAACAATTATTTATTATTGACAGATCATTTCAACACCCAATCAGAGCCCGTATAACGACTAATACCATACTGTCGGTGTGCGCATGCGCGCAGATCAATATAAATTCACCCTCAATCTCAATCGCGCCTAAAGAAGTATAACTTCAAAAAATACAATAAATAAAATAAAAAAAATTAAAACAAATTGTAGAAGCCTCGAAATTGTAGAAGCCTCGAAATTGTAGAAGCCTCGAAATTGTAGAAGCCTCGGAGGTGTTACCAGAGAAGGTTCCCATTGTTTTCAATATCTCTGGTAGGATGTAGAGTAACATTTTTGGATGTTGTTTTATGTGCTATTAGATTGAAAGCTTAGTTTTTTTTGCTAGCAGTTGCCGCTAGGGCATCCCTGCCATTTCGTTCGTTGCAATCCGTGACTGCACGCCGGGGTTTGTCCTAGTTGGATCAGAGAGAGCAGCATATGTGCCTCCTGATGAGAGACTAATAAGTTTCGAAACCAGTAGAGATGCTTGCTGCGCTCTCTGATTGAACTGGAATATTGATGCGGCTGTAGTTTCGTGTTGAAACAAAATTGAGAATGATTATTCATTTTTGAAAAAGAATACCTTTCAAATGATGTGCCACCCGACTATACTTGATATTTAAAAAAACTGGTGGTTGACGCGGGGTAGGGAAAGAGGGACGAATTTTGCATGAAAATTGGTTCCCCTTTCAATACAAATTGACATGTTTTTTTAATTCTGAAAAACTCTTGGTTTCTGAGTTTCTGGGGGAGGGGTCAAATTTTCGTTGAAACACTCTGTATAATATGTAAATAATACCAAACTTGAGCAAGTTGATAAAATCGTTTACCTTGGACAGCAATTAAATTGTAACGCAGAAAGTCACGGCGAAATTAGATCTAGGATAGAGCACTTCAGAACCGCTTTTAGAAGGATGTCTAAGGTGTTAGGTAACAGAGACCTAAAATTGGCATTGAGGATCCGTCTACTTCACTGCTACGTGTTCTCGGTTTTACTTTATGGTGTCTGGTCCTGGACTGTGAATACAATTGATCTAAATCGCCTTGTGGCTTTCGAAATATGGTGCTATAGAAGAATTTTAAAAGTTTCTTGAGTGAAGAAGATTCGAAACTCCTCAATACTAGAACGTCTCAGCAAGACTAAGACTACTGAGATTATAAAAAGCATCAAGCAGAGAAAGCTGGAATATTTCGGACATGTAATGAGATAGTATAAGAGCTAGTGAACCCTTCGACTAACGGTCGTCCTGTAAGGCTAGAAATTTTTCTAGTGATAATTCATAGCACACCAAGGCTAAAAACCATGACCTGCCAGGCCTCAGCTGTGCACGTGTATCTACCAGGTGAATCGAAAAGTGCAAATTTAGGGGGTAAAATAAACTTTTTCCTGTAAGGTTTAAATTTAAGTATGTGTTTGAGTAAGTCATTTAAAAGAAATGTGTACAATGACAGGCGATTCTGAAGAGCATAAGACCTTGCCAGGCGAGGGGAAAGATTAGGTGGTTTTCCTAAATTTATTTTTTTGCATCGAACAAATTTTTTTTAAGTTTTTTGAATCATTCCAAACAGAAAAGGTTTTTAGTGATTTTTCTCTTAAGTTAATAGTTTTTGTTATATAAGCGATTGAAAATTTTGAAAATTGCGAAATTGGCCATTTTTAACCCTAAATCGGACATTTATCTAAAAATTTCAAAGTTGCCAAGGTAGGTAGATATTCTCTAAACATTGATTGATGAAATCCCAAAGAGTTTTTTGCAATACAATATCGGAAACCCCTTTGTTTTTTAATTGCTAATCAAGCGGACGCGATACTGTAGTATAAGTGAGGACGTTTGAATTGGCATAAATTCATTATCTCGAGAATGGGCAAATTTCAAGAGCAATCCTCAGACAGGTCGATTTTTATTTTTAAATTAGGACTTTTTGGCATATATATAATACTAGTGACGTCATCCATCTGAGCGTGATGACGTAATGGATGATTTTTTTAAATAAGATTGTGGGTTGTGTTATAGCTCATTTGAAAGGTTATTTAATTCTCTATTCATTAATATAAACATTAACATAATTATTTATACAGGGTGTACAAAATTTTTTTTTTTAAATTAACTTTGATTAAATTTGACAAATAGAAGAAAAAAAATTTTTTGTACACCCTGTATAAATAATTATGTTAATGTTTATATTACTGAATAGAGAATTAAATAACCTTTCAAATGAGCTATCACACAACCCCTACTCTTATTTAAAAAAAAGCATCGATTACGTCATCACGCCCAGATGGATGACGTCACTAGTATTATATATATACCAAAAAGTCCTAATTCAAAAATAAAAATCGACCTGTCTGAGGATTTCTCTTGAAATTGGCCCATTCTCGAGATAATGAATTTATGCAAACTCAAACGTCCTCACTTATACTACAGTGTAGCGCCCGCTTGATTAGCAATTAAAAGAACAAAGGGGTTTTCGATATTTTATTGCAAAAAACTCTTCGGGATTTCATCAATCAATGTTTAAGGAATATCTACGTACCTTGCCAATATTGAAATTTTTAGATAAATGTCCGATTTAGGGTTAAAAATGGCTGATTTCGCAAATTTCAAAATTTTCAATCGCTTATATAACAAAAACTGTTAACTTAAGAGAAAAATCACTAAGGATCTTTTCTGTTTGGAATGATTCAAAAAACCTAAAAAAATTTGTTTGATGCAAAAAGAATAATTTTAGGAAAAACCCATAATCTTTCCCCTCGCCTGGCAAGGTCTTATGCTCTTCAGAATCGCCTGTCATTGTACACATTTCTTCTAAATGACTTACTCAAACACATACTTAAATTTAAACTTTACAGGAGAAAGTTTATTTTACCCCCTAAATTTGCACTTTTCGATTCACCTGGTAGATACACGTGCACCGCTGAGGCCTGCCAGGTCATGGTTTTTAGCCTTTGTGTGCTATGAATGATCACTTTACAAATTTCTAGCCTTACAGGACGACCGTTAGTCGGAGGGTTCACTAGCTCTTAGACTAAGAGGTCCCAAATATAGGTTGCTGCAAAAATATTATGCAAGGAAAAATAGCAGGCAAACGCAGTCCAGGACGAAGAAGAACCTCATGGTTGAAGAACTTGCGAAATGAGTATGGAGTTGATATAGTCGATTCGCTAATCTGAGACACAACTACTGTCTATACTACAATCATAATAAAAATGCCAGTGGCGGCTCGTGGCCTTGGTGACAGGGTCGGCAAGGTTTTTTTGTCTCCTCATATAGGTATACCATCAAACTAAAAGGCTTAATTCATCATAGGAGATTTTGTTGTTTTTTGCTTTTTTTTTATTTGATGTACTTGACATTCTCTCTTGTTTCATGGTGTTTCGACAATACGTGTTGATTCTTTTGAGACAAGGTAAATCCCGTTTTTTTTAGGCAGAAATTGGTGGTAATAAGAAAATTGATAAACAGTTTGTTGTAATGAATTGCAGTACTTACTACATAGAATTATACATACATATTGTGCAACTTATCCCACTTTCTGAAAATATTTGGACCAGCATAATTTTTAAGTACCTAACTTGTAATAATAAATATCTTGGAAATTCTTTGGCGAACGTAACTTTTAAATTTTAAATCGTCAAAGAGGTCAAAAATTTGCAAATCTTCAAAATTCGAAAAACGAGTATCTATTTGCATATAATAGTAGGTATCCAAAATTTCAAGATATACTTACTCGTTTTTCGAGATATGTATCATGTCGTTGTCTTTTTTGGGGTGGTTCGGAAATATCAAGCGAATCCAAAACGTCACTGCGTATATATCGGAAACTACTATCATTACGAAAATCTCTGAGATTTTGCACCAGCTTTCGTATTATATTTTTAGAATAAATAATGTCAGTTGACTGATTTTGAACAACAAGGAATATCTTGGGCAAATTCTGTCTTAAAAATATTTAAAAAAAATATTGAAAGAGTCATTAGTATTTAATAAAGTTCTCAAACCGATTGCTTCACGGATCGAGGTATCGCCACTTTCAAAATCATCGCCTTCGATAATAAAATCAAAAACTTCCAAAAGCTGTTCACGAAAATCTGCTACAGATACTAAAACTATAAGAGATAATCTGCTTAGATAAAACTAACCGAGATTAAAAATTTCATCGCGTCTGACAAACTGTTCGCTTTTTTTTCGAAACAAATTTGTTCTAAAGCAGTAATCCGTTTAGGTGAGCTAAACTGGCAAGAAAAGTCGATATTCTTTATTTTTTACACGTATCATGTAAAACTAAATTCATTATATGCGCATAATAGTGAGTAAATAAAGCTTGTGATGCAATAGTTTTAACTTTTGCCTGGAGACTATTCAATTCACCACTCATCACAGCAACGCCGTCATAAGATTGCCCCAGTTTGCCCTACCAATTTATTTTTGGTATAAAAAAATTTGAATCTGTTCTTTAAAACACCAAAAATATATTCTGCCTTATTGCTTTTACTCACATCTCTAAAACCTAAAAACCTCTCATAAATATTACCACGTAACGCGTATCGAACAAAATAATTGATAATAATTGTGAATGACATGATAATCAGAAGTTTCATCTACTTTCAGTGAAAAGCAAATGGTTTTCTAAATCTCAGATTCAACAACGTTATTCAAAATTTAACTATTTGATTATAATATGTATTATGTAGTTCATTCTGTATTACGAATACACTTCGAATCAGAAAGTAAATAGGTATTTCTAAAACAATTTTATTAATTCTCTATAATTACTTTGATTTTTAACAAATGCTTCGATCCATCATGTCCACTAAATGATAATTCCTGACAACTTAAAAAAATTACAATATCAATTAAACGACGTAAAACGGCGTGATTATTTTTGACAATTTCTACCGATGCATGCTTCCAAATGAAACACCGACCGGCAGATCGAAATGTGCCGTACTTGGCGCGTAACCTGCCATGCCGTATCTTCTATTGCCCACGGAGAAAAAGTAATGTTCGCTTGCTCATCGACTTGTTACGTCGTCGTTGAGTTTTACGTGTAAATTGTCAAGCTACGGATGTTAGGGACGGCTAGCCGAAAAGTCAGATAAATGGCTCGGATCATTGGTTTTTTGAGAAGTCTGTTATGCGCAGGGATCACTTAATGCTCGGATTGATCAAATTCTTTTAAAAACAATAAATAAAATTTAGTCGATATTATCTGATAGATTTTTTTTTATTTCAGAGACACAAATATTTAAAAAATCTATATCTATAAATGTGTGGGTCGGCACTGCCGACCCTGCCGACCCTGACCGGCCGCCACTGAAAAATGCACTATATAGAAATAAACAAACCAAGACACGTTGAATATTCGAGGAGCACTCTCAAATCATGATTTGGCAGTGCTCCTCGTGCTTGTTTATTTCTAGAGCATCTTTATTGTGATTGTAGTGTAGACAGTTGTGTCTCAGATTATCGAATCGACTATACATGCTATTTAGGGTGGCAGTGAATAAAATTAAGATAGCTATGATGGTAACCAACGTTCTGAAAGGACATGGTTCATAAAGAAAAAATGCTTCGGAATGTGGAGATAACCATCAGTTTCACCATTTGATCAACTAAAAAATAAGTAAAGAGCTAAAAATGTTAATTTAAATTTTTTCCTAATAACTCAAAATACTGGGCCGAATTTAAAAGCTTAAGACTAATGTATTGCGAGGACTATCAAATGATATCTTATTTAACCTCCCACTGCCATTAAAAAAATTTGGGATGATTCTTATCCTGGCTTAGAGGTGAATGTATAATACTCTAAAATACTGAAAAAAAAGTTCCCTTTAATCCTATTTGACCTGCCGCTAGGATTTTCAATAATGCTGTCATAGGTCCTGATAATGCCTCAGTTTCGTTTTCGTCGGGCCACCCTGTATACAGTTGAGTCCAGGGTCCTTTACCCGTGCGTCATCATTTAAAGCATACGAAATAAGTCGATGATAAGTCGGAAATTGAAGTTTACTAAACGCAACAGCAAGTGACAGTAAGTAGCTACTGCTCCTTTCACGGTTTAAAATTTGAGTTATCAAATATGTGTTTTATCTAGCCAGGTATTAATGACGCACGGGTAAAGAACCCTGGACTCAAGTGTATATAATTTACACTTATAATTTATCTGGTACTAACCACAATAATCCTTTTTTCATCTTCAGCCATCAAACCACTTTTATCTATCCATAACATACATATAAATTACTGAAATCATCATCCACAGACATCCACATTATATAAATTTTCATCTACATACAACCCACCACCATATTTCTACATATGGCTATTCTCACCCTACCTATTCAATCTGTCATTACCAACATATAACACTAATCTATAGTAAAACCAAATCAAAAGTCTAATTTTCTTTCTGGGTCCTGTTCATGTTCCTTTCTCACTAATTTCCTCACAGACATTTCACTCCCCAGCCCCTACTGCCATCCTCTTATGACGGTTTTGGTTTTTGGACCCTTAGGGATCCGGTCAGCCTGCGAGGTCTTTAGGAATTAGTCGCTTAAGTTTGAGCTTTTGCTTTCTTAATGATACATCCCCCTAGATTATTTAAGACATTTTTACACCTCAGTCACCCCCATTGTAATTTTCTTTTTTTAAACTTACACAAATTCCAACAGCTACCAATAAGTTCAATAAATTCGATAACTTTAAATCAACACAAAATTGCTTTTTTAAATCATAGATCTCTTGATAACAAGATTTGATTACGGACTTTAGTTCTCGAATACATACATTTGTGTAATGTAGTTTGCCTAACCACCTACACTTACAGTATACGTGAATACATTTTTAACTACAATATCTAGTTTACTGAATTTCAAATGATAATTTTCACAATGGAGTGTGTTGTTACTGACATCATTTTTAATTTTAACAAGCTGTATACCATAGTTTTTAAACATGACAGGTAAATTTTTCAACTTCCTGTGGAACTGTCATTTCTGTCTTGTCATCGTTCGGAGGTCTCTATCCATTTCATTGTCACTTGCTGCCATACTTTCACCATGTGAACAAGTCAAATCCACAGCTCAGATGTTACCTGGGACATTTTAGTAAAATACTTTAAACATGTAGCATTTTCAATCGATGTTTCCTTGACGGACTACTTTTAAAGGGCTTTGACCCACATATTTTTTTTAAATTATATCTTGCTGGTTAGCATGTACATTTCACGTCAGTATAACCTACAACTTTTTTTAACCGTAGTCAAAATTTCAATATCTTTGCATTATTTTACCAGGTTATATTCATTTTAGGTAAGCACTGATGATGACTGGTAAACCAGTCGAAAACTAGTTATGTGATTGTGATGTAGCCGTTTTTAGGGATTTTAAATATACCTTTTATAAAGGAGTTTACTGTTTTTTGTATTACATGCTATACAGCCAACTACAGGAAAACTTTTTTCTTGTGGATTTTTTGTATATAATTTGTTTCGTTCCATATTTATATAAATATTAATAAAATATTATATAATTATTACTAAAATTCACTTTAAACCAATGGTAGGTGGAAATGACTCTTAAGTAATATCCCTGACCTACCACTGGCGTAAAGTATTCCATTCGCCTAATCTATGAATCTAATAGATAAAACTAGATAAGTATTAGATAATGCAAGCAGCAGGAGACCAGCTCGCTAAGAAGGTATGGCGGAGATGGAAATGATGGAACGGAATGAGAGAACATGACACACCTTAAGGTAAAAGCAAAAGCCGAACCGTCGCATCTTCTTTCATAAAGAAAAGGGGAAGAAAAACGATGAAAAAGAGCAAAAAGATAACCGCCATCGCCACTATGCTCGCGGATCTTCTCGATTTAGAAAAACTATTTTCACGTCAAGTAAGAGCATACTGCAAATTGTGATATAGTCCGTACGCAATGTACTCAAATAATATTAATGTTAGAGTACTGTATTTGGAATTTCAATGTCTTTGGAAATATTAAATCATGTATCATAAAGTTTCAAACGTAAAACGTAAAAGCTATATAAGCTTTTATTTTGACTAATAACACTGTTCCACAAAAAAAATTACATGTTTTCTGCACCACTCAAATGAACCAAATCTTACTAGTTTTCTGTTGAGAAAAACGAATATGATAAGCTGCATATTATCTTATATAATTTTTAGTCCCAGTCTAACAGGAGAAGAAGATTAGCAGGACATCTAGCAAGATCACAGCAGATGGACCCTTATGTCATAACCAGTCGGAAGAAAACAAAGAGACCCTTACCTGTCTCCGCTTTGTACTGGTATAGGCTGTGTTATCTTTGCCTACATTTGGCGGTACGGCGGGAAAAGTAGTATAAGTCAAAAATTGCACAAAATACGATAAGTGCATATCTGACATTGTCTGTAAGTTAACTTTGTTGGGGAAAAGTATTATAAGTCAGTATTATCCAGAATGTCGATGTAAAGGAACGGGGCTCATAATATATGTCCGTTTTTATTCGTAATTGTTGGGAGTACTAGGTTAAGTCGACATAATCTATTTTCACTGGGAAATAGGTATCTAAATAAACGTGAAAAGTAGTATAACTTAATATAACTTGTTTGGCGCAATACGTACCAAGGTAAACAGAAGTATAAGTAAACTTATACTAGTGTTCACGAGATATATAATTATTAAATAATGGTGACCATGATTATAACTTGACTTATATTAGTTTTCCCATTTAAATAGTAGGGTAGTTCTAACCTCAAAAACTGTCATTATACACGTGTAGGTATACTGAGTGAGTGCATTGTTGATTGCAGCTTGTAGTGACAGTTATTACATATTTCGATCTACGTTTTTGCGAAAAATGTTTTCTAAAAGAACTCAGTTGATTATGGAAAAAGTGAATAAACCACATGAGACGAATAATCATCAAGGTAAGTTACATAGAGTTTAACATAATCTTAGAGCGGTACAAACTATTTGTGGTTGTATAGGTATACAAACTGTAATAGCTAGAGGGGCGATGTTATTCTGCTCGTAAAACGAAACAAAAATTTACATTCACTATGTTGATATAACTTGAATGTTTTTTAAATAATATTCTTCGTAATAATACTTCGTTGGTGTCAGTGGCGTAGCTAGCATGGTTGACACCCGGGGCGGTAATGGATGGTGTCACCCCAAATACTAAAAATAAAGATTGTTAAAATCGACGAAAATCCGATAAACGTATGTTTGAATAATGAAAAAATTAAGAATTATAGTTAATGAAATTGTAGTAAATAGTCTTGAAAAATGTTTCTATCCGGTATCCGAGGCTTGGTAATCGGTTCTATGAGCATTGGCTATAGCGATAATGTGGATAACCTACAGCGAATGGCACAAACTTTCAATACAGTGGCGAAAAACTACAACATGAAAATATCGACAGCTAAGACAAACTCTCTGGTAGTGTCAAGGGAATCCTAAGATGCAAATTAGTAATTAACAACGAACTAATTGAACAAGTCTCGAGATTCCAATATCTGGGAGTCGAAATATGTAGTTATGGAGATGTTAAAGAGAGCGTCCGAAAGCAAGCAAATTAAGCCAATTACGTGTCAGGATGTCTAAGGGATGTCATCTGGAGAAACAAAGATATTAGGCTGGAAGGGAAAGTACGCATACATATACAAATCATGTGTAAGACCGACCATGACGTACGCGATAGAAACAAGATGTGACACAGCAGAAACCAAGAGGATACTGAGAATATCAGAAATGAGAACGTTGAGGTCAATAACTGGGAAAACACTGAGAGACAGAATACTGAACGACAGAAAAGAGATCTCTGTAACATACAAGATATATTATGTAGTACGGTGGGGAAGATATTCAAATATTTTTTTCTAGCTTTACTAGCGGCAAAATCTGAAATCATATTTTTTATAAATCTTATTTATGTTTTGTGTTGCTTCATGTTCGATAGTAAGTTAATAAACCGAGGTTATTTAGCCTTGTTTGCGCCACTGTTCCTCGCTTCTTGATTAATTTTAGCTTACTAAAACTTCTCTGATATAAAGCAACCGATACACAAATGGTCATAAACAATTTTAATGCGACCATTAAGTTTGAGAGGGATTCCATGAAATCCCATTTCACAATGAATTTTATAAAGTCTACAACTAACCATTTAGAGGCTATAATATTGGCCGCTTCTCTTCTGAGCCTTGGTATTTATAGCAGGAGGTCTGCGTCTGATACTTCTTCATGGTAAAAGTCACAAAATGTTGAAACAGCTAAATTCAACTGTTCGTGAAAAGCAAAGCAAGACACAAGATCAAAGTACATGAATGGATATTGAACATTAAATAGGTCAAAACATTCTAGCATATCCTTTTGAAGTTAGGCTTGAAATGTGAGTCCTGTATCGGTAGTTAACTCACCATCCATTCCTTGTTTACGTCGAATTAGTTTTTCGTGGGAATGCTGCCGTCCTCATATGTCAAAATCTATTGCTTTATGAGGACGAAGTGCCCCTATTCTGGTCGCTGATTGATCAAAGGTTATGTCTTTACTTTGCAATTCAATCTGACAAAAATGTATTTCTCTTAGTACATTATTCCAAAAGAAATGATGACATAATTTCTCATTTGAAGCAACAACACAATCAAAATGTTCTGTCAAATTCTGCCGCATAGAGAGCACTCCAACGCGTTGTGGAAAGTTGTTTAACAGATTCTTTGCTGTGTTTAATAAGCACTTCCCAGGAGCTAGTGGAAGCAGAAAAAAAAATTAAAAATTGCCTCTATGGTTCCGAAAAATGTTACCCTAGATGAATTTTGTGCAAAAGAGTGCTGGCAACATAAATTAATTACATGATCAATACATCCAACGAAAATGGCGTTTTTGTTTTTTGCTTTAATAATAGTTTGTAGTCCCCCATGTACCTACGCCGCTCATAACAGCTGCATTATCGTATCTCTGTGAATGGCACTTCATAATATCTAAACCATCAATTTCAAGCTTCTTGAGAATTTCGTTACTTAGATCAACTGCTTTTTTCCTTTTAACGTAAAAAATCCAAGAAATACCTATTTGACCTCGACTTTTCTCGATTTCGTGTGTTCATAAATTAATATCCAATTGTATTTTGATTGTAAAGTGAGTAAAGTTACAAATTAACGATTCGTTCTTTTGTGATCGGGTCTCTTGGGTGTCACCCCCGAAAGGGTGACACCCGGGGCGGACCGCCCCCTCCGCCCCACCCTAACTACGCCACTGGTTGGTGTTCACCTTTGTGTGTGCAAAATCGTAGAGACCGCAGGAAGTTAATTTTGACAAAATATATTATTTCATAGTTTGTTATTAAGTACATAACTACATACCTGCTGATAGTAAATCAGAATTATTTTATATGATAAAATTTTCCGGAAAGCACGTGATGAATTAGCAACAGGTGGATGTATACAGATTGAGACCAAATTGTTACTAGGGATTAGACAAAAACATTGATTAAAAGAATACGAACGAAAATTTAAAAGTTTAAGTTACAAGTTTTAGTTAGTAATATAAAATCTAAAAAAATATATCCAATCTCCATTGACCATCCAAGAGACTGGTTTCAGTTGGTCCGGACTTGCGGTAACAAAAAACCGTTCATTGTAAAAGAAATGGATCGCAAAAACTTTTATGAGTTTTCAGGTCTTTTCAAGCAGTACTTTTCTCAAAAAAAAGTCAACGAAACTGGCCAGAAAGTTGTTTGGAAAGATATAAAATGGTTACGCTACTCCCAAGACATTGGAATAGTAGAATATAAAACTACTTTAGACGAAAGCGCACCTTTCCAAAAAATTAGATATCTGCGTAATAATTTACCGCAAAATATAACTTTACCATTTTCATACAAGTCTGAAAACCCAATTAGTCAAGAAAAGAAAAAAAATCTTATTGACCTTTTACCCTACGTTGATAAAAATTTCCACGATTTCTATAGGAATTTACCATCCAAGAATACAATACCCGACACAATAGAGGGCGATTCCAAAAATTATTATCCCTATTATTTTAATTTGTCAATATTCTGTTATTATGTTTAAGTTTTTTACCACTGGAAATAGTGAACAGTAGTATAAGTGTATTTTTTTCTCCAAATATATGTGTCAAATAGTATAAGTATCCTTTTTTTTTTTTGAAAATATTAATAATATAATGTTTACTTTACGACAATTAAAAAAAACACATTGTGTCTACTTCTATGGAATAACCAGATTTTTTTGTGGTTATGTATTTAAAAAATGCAAGTAAATTATACAAAACATTTAATAACTCAAAACAATGTTTTTGTACTTATACTTCTTTTCCCACCGTACCGCCATTTGATTATGGAAGTATGTTTACGATGGTTTGTGTAATATGAATTGGTATATCTCTTTTATACATATAATAGATGTAAGATATCTTCGACTTGGATGTAATCGAATTCCTCTAAGGGCCGATTTCTCATATGGAGTTCAACTCCAGTTTAACCTGAACTTCTAGTGAACGTTAGCGTTAGCTTAAAGTCAAAATCGTCTTTCTCAATTCACGTTCAACCGATGGCAGTTTAACAACTACGTTCAGCTTGAACCTTTCTTGAACGGTGAAATTCGGCCGTTCAAAACAATCAGAACCCAGTTCAGATGATTTCACGGATTACGCATGCGTGGTATTATTTCAACTTATCATGAGACGCATATTAAGCGTAACGATAAACGATAACATTATTTTTATGTTTATTAGATTTATTAATAATTATTAAAATGACTGTTTTACTCTAAGAAGCATAAAATATGCAAGTTTATTATATTTAATATCTTATTCTATAATTTATTAAACGCTTCTCTTTACTTCAATAGTTTGCATCAAATCTTTAGACGTTAATTTGACTCACTTTTCTTCAATGCAAATGAATGAAAATAGTTAATAAATTTTTTTTATGTTTATTAATTGTTTAAATAAAAAAAAACGATTTTAATGGAAAATGCTTAAATTCTCTTGTTTTTTACAATGTAGAAACTTGAAACTTTTACTGATTGTAGCTAATGATATGAACTATACATAATTTCACTTTTTACGTTAATTGTCTACGTTATGCTTCATAAATAAACAATAAAGTGTCAACTTTTGAACGCTCATTTATTTGTTTATATATAAATCGGCGTTTATTCGTGTCAAATTTCAATACGATACGAAACAAAACTTCAACCAAAACTCGAATTAAAAAAATTCGTGTTTTTATCGTAGTCTTAGAAAAACCACCGGTAGAGACGTTTTGTGTAATTAAACGCTTTTCTTTAGTTCAATCGGTTGGGGCAAATCTTTGGACGTCAATTTGACTGCCTTTTCTTCAATGCAAATGACTACAAATTTGCAGACATATGCATTCGCGGGAACAATACACGAATAGTCAATAAATTTTTTTTTGTTTATTAATTGTTTAAATAAAAAAATTATTTTACCGAAAAATTCTTAAATTCTCTTGTTTTTTACAATGAGGAAACTTGAAACTTTTACAGATTGTAGCTAATTATATGAACTAAACATAATTTCACTTTTTACGTTAATTGTTTACGTTATGCTTCATAAATAAATAATAAAGCTTCAAATTTTTTGCCGATTCCGACTACTTTTCATGTTTGTACATCATATGTTTCATACATAATTTTACTAAACATGACAATATATTTTAATATTTAAAAAGTGTAAAACTAAAAAGTCAAAAATAAAAAAATATTTTTTTTTTATTATTTATTAAATTAACAATGCACCTAATCTTAAGACTAACCAGCATTTTACATTTAACTTAATCTACTACTGTACTGTCCTAGGTATTCCCAACGGTTCACCTTAGAAATTAATAATTATTGTTGCACACATCACTGTTGTGGCTAGGTTCACTGTCCGAATTTAAACTGACACTGACATTTTTATAGATTTATCACTATCACACAAGTTCAAAAGGTTTGGTGCGTTTGAGCCTGCGGACTAGGTTTTGATTATCTAAAAGTTCTAACACTTCCCTGTTTGTATGGTTGTGGAGTCGTTTTTCGTGACCCTTGGCAATCTTCTTTATTTCTTCTTTGATTGTTGCTATACGAAGTTCCCGATGTAGGTCTTTGTTTCGGATATACCATAGAGCGTTGACTATGTTTCTTAGTATTCGGTTTTGGACTCTTTGAAGGCAAGCATAGTTACTCTCACTAGTACAGCCCCATAACTGTAGACCATAGGACCATACTGGTTGGAGCATTTGTTTGTAAACTAATACTTTGTTTTTGATTGTAAGTTGTGAGCTTCTACCTAATAACCAATATAACTTCTTGTACTTCAGTTTTAGTTCTTCGGTTTTCTTTCTGATATGTTCCTGCCACTTAGTTTGCTATCCAAATGTAGCCCTAGATATTTAACTGTTTTCTTGTACGGAACGATTTTATTGTTTATTCTAACTGGGTGACTATTTATTCTTTTGTAGGTGAAATCGATATGGGCAGATTTCCCTTCATTGATTTTTATGCGCCATTTATTATTCCAGGTGTTTATTTTGTTTACTGCATTTTGCAGGTGTCTAGTTGTTTCTTCGAATGTTTCACCGACTGCTAGTATTGCAGTGTCGTCTGCAAATGTTGCCAGTTTAATATTTTCTGTAACAGGTATGTCACAAGTATATAATAAATATAGTATGGGTCCCAGAACACTGCCCTGTGGGATTCCTGCTTTAATTGGCCGTAATTCTGAATATTCGCCTTCCTGTTTAACTTTAAAAGTTCTATCTTCCAAATATGATTGTATTAGATGTACAAATTGGATGGGAAGATATCTTTTTAATTTTAGTAACAAGCCTTTGTGCCACACTTTGTCAAATGCTTTTGCTATGTCTAGAAAAATAGCTGAGCATATTTTATTCTCCTCCAGAGATCTCTCTATAATATCTGTTATTCGATGAATTTGGTCTATTGTTGAATGTTTATTGCGAAATCCAAATTGGTGGGAAGGAACAATTTCCCTGTGGTCGAGTATAGGTTGCATTCGTGCTAGCAATATCCTCTCAAATAGTTTGGATAAAATTGGTAGCAGAGATATTGGTCTGTATGATTCTACCTTGTTGGTTGGTTTCCCTGGTTTGGGAATCATGATTAATTCAGATGTTTTCCACGTTATTGGTACATATTGCAACCTGAATACTGCATTTATAAGGTTTGTGACTTTTACGATGGCCTTTCTAGGTAATTGTTGTAGTATTTCTCCTGTTATTAAGTCAAATCCTGGAGCCTTTTTGGGATTGATATTGTTTTTGATTACGTTGGTAACCTCTTTAGGAGTAGTAGGCTTTATTATGTCTTGATCAGTATTGTTCAAATCAATTTCAGTGCTTTGATCATCTTCGTTTTCGGCTTGATGATTATTTCCCATTTCGTTATTTTGGAATACATTTTCCAAGTATAAAGCGAAAAGATTTGCTTTTTGTTTTCCATCTCTTGCCCATGTTCCATTTTCTTTTCTAATCGGCGGAATCTGTTGCGTTGGTCTATTTATTCTTTTTGTACATTTCCACAACGAGTAGTCAGTGGTTTGGTCATCTGTCAGATCATTTAGGTATTGGTTTACTGATTCATTTTTAATTAAATCTATTTCCCTTCTTAACTGTTGGGTGAGGTTGTTTAATATATTTTTATTTTCTGCAGTTCTGCTTTTTTGCCATGTCTTCCTGGCTTTTCTTTTTCTTTGCACCAGTTCTCGAATTTCTTTGGGATAATTTTGTCCTTTGGTTTTTCTTATAATTTGTTTGGTATTATTCCAAGCTGCTTGTTGTATATTTATGGTTAGTGTCTCTGTTTCTTCATCAAGTTGTTCATTAGTTTTGATTGGTACATTAAGCTCAATTCTGTCACTTAACTCCTGTCTAAAGCTAGACCAGTCCGTTCTCTTATTGGTTAATGTTGGGTTATTTTCTCTTAGTATTATATGCTCACTGATTGTGAGTAGTATTAGAGAGTGATCAGAACTGGGACCATCAACTTCTTCTATTTTCATAAAATTTGTTGCAACTTTTCTTGAAATGAAAAAGTCAATTAAGTCTGGTATTTTATTTTGATCAGTGGGCCAATATGTTGGTTTTCCAGTTGAGTGCCATTTACCGTTTATCTTTTCTATTGCTGCATGTAGTTCTCTACCCTTTGTATTGGTTAACCTTGAACCCCATACAGTGTTTTTAGCATTAAAGTCTGCACCAATAATAAATTTTTCTCCAAGCGTGTTAAGCAAATGGACATAATTTTCTTTTTTAGATTGTGTTTGGGTGGAAAATATGCAGCTGCTATTGTTACTTCATATTTTTTTGTTTTGACACTTATACTAGCTGCCTGGATGGCTTCAGTCTCTATATTTTCTCTTTCGAGGTGAATTAGATTACTCTTAACGATTATTGCTGCTCCTCCACTAGCTGTGTTTCTAGGGTGAAGAGCTTGATATATTTGATATCCTCTCAGTTTAATATATGTTTGTTTAGTGAAGTGTGTCTCTGATATTAAACATATATCGATTTTTTGGTTATTTAAGGTAAACAGCATCTCCTGCTGATGTTGCAAGAGGCCGTTTGCGTTCCAATGTAAAATTCTTAACTCTTCCGCCATTTTATCGTCTACTAGTTTCTATGCTATTTAATCTTTCTAGGATTTTTTTATTGAATTCTTCTTGATTGTTCATGCGTTCTATTAGTATGTGTAGCATGTTTGATATCGAATTGAGATCATTCTCTACTGGTTGTTTTGGCTGGTTAGAGGCTATTTGGGCATATGTTTGGTTTTGGTTAACCTCTCTTGGATGGATTTGCGTAGGATTCTCCATGTAAAATAAAATAAATAAATAAAAAAATATGAAAAAAATATTTTTAAGAAAAGCTTTTCTTTAGTTACGAGTGACTAAAATTAAACATATAAAAAATCAACTAAAAAGCAAAAAATAAAATAAAATTGAAAAAATCTAACACATTCGTTAAAGAAAAGCGTGGTGCGAAAACCGTTTATTCGATGAAGACACGGCACACTTTTCTTTGACGAATGTGTTAGATTTTTTCAATTTTTTTTATTTTTTGCTTTTTAGTTGATTTTTTTATATGTTTAATTTTAGTCACTCGTAACTAAATAAAAGTGTTTCTTAATAGTTATTTATGATAGAAGTGTTAAAAGTACAATTTTAAGGCACGCATGTGAAGGTTTGCAGAATGAGCGAAGCTGCTAATGCGATACGCGGTAGAAAAACGTATACAAAACAAAAAGAATGCTAGAAAGAACAGAGATGAAAGTCCTTAGAAAATTCTATGGTTGGACACCATGGGACAGAACTAGAAGTATTGGTAGATATACGACAGACTTGCAAAGTGGAGGACATAAAGGAATGGGTACAAAAGAAAAATGAAGAATGTAATGATCATATAAACCGTAATGGTCATACAAATAGAGTAATAAAAATGGTGAGAGACGGTTTCCCAATAGAAAGATGATCAGTGGAAAGACCACGAAAACGACTAATAAACGAAAACTTATTTGAGGCACGTTGCAAAACAGTCATAGTCATGTCTAAACGAAATAAGAAGAAAAAGACAGAAATAAGACTTAAAGAAGTAGTCTTTTTTGTAATTATATGGTCCCAACATATCATTATATCGTTAGATCTGTCTGTATTTTGTCTCATGACGTTTATAACTAATTTCCATTTGTCTTACTACTTGAGAGTTGACATACCGCTTACTGTTTGTTACTTATCCAATTACTTTCTTAGACATAAAATATTTAGCAATATGTAATTAAAACATAAAAAAATAATGTAATGGAACGTTTTATTAATGTAGTATTTTCTATACGGACTTCAGTTCAGGAACTGAGAGAATGATCCCCGGGACTATAAATGCAATTCTGAATGGCTCGACGTAAAATGCATAAGCATGGTATTTATTACCGCGAGATGAGACTGCGTTAAATTACTATTACGTGTAAAAAGTTTAATAAATCTCTGAAGCGATACTTCGAATAAAAGTGAATCTCCACTTTATTTAAGGAAGTATCTGGGAATTTACCAAACGGATACCGAGAAAGACCGCTCGATTATCGATCTATGGAGCAGTGAAGTTAGATAATAGCTGCTTGATCGCACAATGAGGATGTAAAGGTTTGCATTAAGTGAATAATTTGCACTATCAAGATATACTTTGCGATATTTTATGAGAATATATTACGTAAAAACAAAATGGTTTTATTATCCTGGCTTTCATATTGAAACCCGTTGTTACAATAAAATATCTACGTATCTATCCATTATTGTTATTATCTGTTACATATTACAGTCAACAATATGAACTCAATATCAACGTAAAGAAGACAAAGCTTATGACCATTAGCAAGAAAAATATAACAGAAGATCAACTCCACGTCAACCCTCTGTAGAAAGAGTAAAGCACTACAAATACCTCGGCACCATAATAAAAGAAAGTATGGATTAACAACCAACAGCTAAGAGCACACATCGGAACAGCTAGATCCATCTTCAACCGGATGGGAGCCTTCTTCAAGAGCTACAACCACTCTCTTGGTATAAAAGTCGCAGAATGCTGCGATGCTACGTCTTCTCTGTCCTTGTGTTGAATAGTGAACCTTGGACGAAGATATTATGTGCAGAAAATTGGAACCATTTGAGATGTGGCTATATCGAAGAATACTTAAAACTAGAGATACATCAAGTCAAACTAGTTTGATTATACTCAACAAACTTGACTTGACTTGAAAACCAAACTTATTTTGTAAAAAAGTTTGACTTGACTTGATTTCAATATCTTTAGGTTTGACTTGAAATCAAACTTCTTCAAACAGTTTGAAGTTTGAATATCATATTGCGTAACGTGTTTATTTCCAGTTCTAATTGAGAACGTACCGCCTTTTGTTTTGACTAATTTGGACAGGTCTGAACCTGTACTCTGCTATTCCGCAAATTAGTTATGTTATACATAGTAAATATTTCGAAGTACATTATATGCTTGGCTTATTTGTAACGTTCGGTGTGAAGTGTGGGCTGTATTAGGTGATATAATACTTAAACCACAGACAGACAAATAAAATCCTACAAAGGCGCTAGTTTAGATAATTAAGAAAACTTAATGCATATATTATTTAAAATTTAAAGCCAAACATAACATTTGTAGACTGTATCTGAGAAAACTTGCATAAAATCAATAACCCTGTTATTATTAGTCAATTATTTTTAAATCTTTTCTTTTTTATATAAATTATAATTATCAGGGGTAGGCAGTATTACAGTACATGAAATACAGTCGGAAAAATGAAAGAATACCCGTGAACGAACATATAAAACACGCTGTATTTTCCTGTCACCGTGTCACAAAAAAAATTGCCTAGCGCAAGTACATGTAATAATAATTATTACATGTACTTGCGCTGGCCAATTTTTTGTGTGACACGGTGACAGAAAAATACAGCGTGTTTATACATGTAATAATAATTATTACATGTACTTGCGCTGGCCAATTTTTTGTGTGACACGGTGACAGAAAAATACAGCGTGTTTTATATGTTCGTTCATGGGTATTCTTTCATTTTTCCTACTGTATATGATGTAAAAAGGAAAACAACCTTTAAGAGGTAGATTTTTTAAGCACAACATAATCTTGAATTTTAAAAAATACTTCTGTATTGTTACGTTTTCGAGCGAACTGACAGCTTGACACCATATATGTCGTTTTCGACCTGGCCCTCAATTACTAAAATAGTAAAATAAATAGCACAAAAACTCTAATCTGTCTCAAATATCCATTGACAAAAATCCAAGTTTATTTTTTTTATTGCATCCCTTAACGAGAATTCTGACTAACAAGTGCTGTTGCAAAATCAAACGAATATCCGTTTCTGCTATAGCTTGCGGTCTACGACACATAATTATAGTGCCGGCAAAAAAAATCTTGAAATTCTACAAAGTGAATAAAACGCATAAATTATGAGAATTATTATTTTAATTGTTAATTAAATGTAATGTAATTAATACTCTGTCATATCAATTTACTATTTTAGTTTGGTATAAGTCACACAATTGGCTTATTCTGCACACTATAATAATAGCACTACTATAGTAGCGCCCCATAATTTTACCCGTGTTGAGCTGGCCCCCCCCACTTGCAAAAATTAAAAAACAAATAGCCCTGATTTATGAGCTATTTATGAGCTCTCATATTCCGCAAACTAAAAATTTTGAGCTCGTTCCACTGAGCAGGAATTTAATACCCTAGTGGGGGGGGCTGAGTCAGCCCCCCCCACTACTTAAAAATAGGAATATTGAATCGGTTTTTGCGGCAGAATTACGAGCTATTTATGAGCTCTTGAAATTATATAGTTTCGATTTTTGAGCTCATCCCCTTCACCCCCAAACAACCCTTTAATTGATTTAACTTAAGAGAAAGATGCTGAGAAAACTTAAAATATATCGTATTGCGGATATAATTCATATAGCTTATATACTCTAAGAATAAACTATTAAATCAAGAGCATTTCGATTATTGAGCTACAACCCCTTCGCAAGAAAACCACCCTATCTTCCCGGCTTAAGAGAAAGTTGTACTTAAAATGCATTAAACTAATTATTTGGCGACTACATATCATTTAATAATTTATAAGCTTCCAAATTACGCGCATTTAGATCAGTAGATTGCAATTTATTTTGTATAGTGCAGTCACTGAAGGTAAAAATCAACGATTACCTTCAATTTCGGTGAACCTTCATCGATTTTCACAAAAATTGGTCAGTAGTTAGAGGATACGTCAAGAAACAAAGGTGACATGGTACCACCTTGCGCCTTTACCCTGAGGGTGGATACCGCCCCTTCTCGGGGGTGAAAATTATTTTATAAAAGATAAATGCACAAATCAATAAAAGAACAAATTAAAAGCAAAATTTATTATATAAAGTTAATAAAATAAGTCAATACTTTTTACGTTATTAAAGATCAAAGATTTTAATTATTTGTGAAAAAAATGCATGTTTTGAAAAGGTTTTTTGTAAATCAATGAAAAACTTTAAGTTTTTACGAAAAAGTTAATAGTAGTTTAATTCGTATAGCTTATATTCTAAGAATAAACTCTTAAATCACGCGTCTTTCGATTATAGAGCTACAACCCCTTCGCAAGAAAACGACCCCATATTCCCGGCTTAAGAGAGAGTTGTTCTTAAAATAATTTAAATTAATTATTTGGCGACTACATATCGTTTAATAATTTATGAGCTTGCAAAATATACGCATCTCAATTATTGAATTGCCATTTTCTTTCTATAGTGCAGTCACTGAAGGTAAAAATCAACTAGTACCTTCGATTTCGGTAAATCTCAATTTATTTTTACACATTGACAATAACAACTTGGGGTTTTAGCCTGGGGTATATGTCACCCCTTCTCGGGAGTGAAAATTACTTTATTAAAAATAACCCCACAAATCGAGAGAGGGACAAATTGTAAGCAAAATTTGTTATATAATGTGATTAAAATAAATCAATACTTTTTGAGTTATTAAAGATTAAATATTTTAATTTTTGGAAAGAAAATGCATGCTTTAGAGCGATTTTTCATAAATGACTCAAAAACTGTAAGTTTTTACAAAAAAGTTTTCATCACTAAAATTGAAGCTAATAAAAAATATAATAAATTGCTTACTTGAAAAACCCTTTAATGTTAATTTAAAGTAAGTTATTGGTAATTAAATGTATATTTTTTTCCGCGACTGTTAAAATCTAAGGGTTCAAGCTTAAATAACGGGAAAGAGATGCATTTTATAACACTTAGGTACTAAATACTTGTCAAAGTACTTAGAAATACCTATGCAAAATAAGATGCAGAAAAAGTTGATAGTATCAAAATCCGCTCACCAATTTTCGTGAAAATGAAAGGAGATTTACCGAAATCGAAGGTACTAGTTGATTTTTACCTTCAGTGACTGCACTATAGAAAGAAAATGGCAATTCAATAATTGAGATGCGTATATTTTGCAAGCTCATAAATTATTAAACGATATGTAGTCGCCAAATAATTAATTTAAATTATTTTAAGAACAACTCTCTCTTAAGCCGGGAATATGGGGTCGTTTTCTTGCGAAGGGGTTGTAGCTCTATAATCGAAAGACGCGTGATTTAAGAGTTTATTCTTAAAATATAAGCTATACGAATTAAACTACTATTAACTTTTTTGTAAAAACTTAAAGTTTTTCAGTGATTTACAAAAAACCTTTTCAAAACATGCATTTTTTCACAAATAATTAAAATCTTTGATCTTTAATAACTTAAAAAGTATTGACTTATTTTATTAACTTTATATAATAAATTTTGCTTTTAATTTGTTCTTTTATTGATTTGTGCATTTATTTTTTATAAAATAATTTTCACCCCCGAGAAGGGGCGGTATCCACCCTCAGGGTAAAGGAGCAAGGTGGTACCATGTCACCTTTGTTTCTTGACGTATCCTCTAACCACTGACCAATTTTCGTGAAAATCGATGAAGGTTCACCGAAATTGAAGGTAATCGTTGATTTTTACCTTCAGTGACTGCACTATACAAAATAAATTGCAATTTACTGATCTAAATGCGCGTAATTTGGAAGCTTATAAATTATTGAATGATATGTAGTCGCCAAATAATTAGTTTAACGCATTTTAAATACAACTTTCTCTTAAGCCGGGAAGATAGGGTGGTTTTCTGGCGAAGGGGTTGTAGCTCAATAATCGAAATGCTCTTGATTTAATAGTTTATTCTTAGAGTATATAAGCTATAGGAATTATATTCGCAATACGATATATTTTAAGTTTTCTCAGCATCTTTCTCTTAAGTTAAATCAATTAAAGGGTTGTTTGGGGGTGAAGGGGATGAGCTCAAAAATCGAAACTATATAATTTCAAGAGCTCATAAATAGCTCGTAATTTTGCCGCAAAAACCGATTCAATATTCCTATTTTTAAGTAGTGGGGGGGGCTGACTCAGCCCCCCCCACTAGGGTATTAAATTCCTGCTCAGTGGAACGAGCTCAAAATTTTTAGTTTGC
Organism: Diabrotica virgifera virgifera; assembly: GCF_917563875.1. Classification (NCBI taxonomy): domain Eukaryota; kingdom Metazoa; phylum Arthropoda; class Insecta; order Coleoptera; family Chrysomelidae; genus Diabrotica; species Diabrotica virgifera. Next base: position 41,963,957 of record NC_065448.1, read on the forward strand.
GGAATATGAGAGCTCATAAATAGCTCATAAATCAGGGCTGTTTGTTTTTTAATTTTTGCAAGTGGGGGGGGCCAGCTCAACACGGGTCATAATTTTTTAGTTAAATACATTTAATTTTATAGCATACTTTCAATATTTAACATTTCAATAGTAATTTTACCATCTTAGAGTAGGTCCACTTTGGATGTTGTAATTTTGTCGACATCATGGTAATTTCCATATAAGTCTTACACATTATGTACTCAGATGTAAATATATAATTTAGCTCTCCAGGCCTAGAATGCCCATGGTTTGGTTTACTTTTATTTTCCATTCTCTCCTGTTTGCTGCTTTATTTTTCCAATTTGTGATTTTAAGTTCTTCTATGTCTCTTTTAACATCTTTCTTCCATCTGGTTTTCGGTCTACCTTTCTTCTTCTTTCCTCCTTTTCCTCCCGTTAGTATTATTTTGGGAAGTCTTGTGTTTGGCATCCTTTGGATATGTCCCAACCATCTCAGTCTTTGTGATTTTATGATCCCTTCTATATTCGGTTCTCCATAGATCCAGTTCTACATTTGGTTTTTGTATCCACATTCGATTTCATAGCTTTCCTCCAAATATTTTCCTGGGGACTTTTCTTTCCCACACTTTCAGCATGACTTGTTCGGAATTGTTCATTGTCCGTGTTTCACTGACATATAATGCTATATGTGTTATCACTGTCTATTTTTTATCTTAGCCCTTCTAGATATGTTTTTACTTCTTAAGTTGTTTAGAGCAAAGATACACTGGCGGGCAAAAAATTTAGGTCACTAGATGAATTATACATGTTTGATGCCTCGAATTTCTAAATCTGTTGTCCGATTTGAGTGATTTTTTAGTATGTTATAGCTTTATTATTTAAGAATCTCAGTATGTTAATATTGTTGCTAGATAGGTAAATGTCATTTTATACCGGGTGTAACAATCATACTGTGTTTTTTCCTTAAAGTTCGGAACACTCTGTGGAATATTATAGCACAGATAAAATATTGAATTTAAAACTCAATTGTAGCCTTAGGCTTTCTTAACATTTTCTTTTTTGATTTATTTGCTTATGTTGGATAATAAAAAAGTTAGGTACTTTAACAACTAGCCACGTTCTTCACCAATACAGGGTGTTTCTAAATAAGTGCGACGAACTTTAAGGGGTAATTCTGGATGAAAAAATAATGACCGTTTGCTTTATAAACATATGTCCACAAACGCTTCATTTCCGAGATACGGGATGTTGAATTTTTTCTTACAAACTGACGGTTTATTTGTTGCTCTAAAACCGGTTGAAATATGCAACTGAAATTTTGTAGGTTTTAAGAGGTAGTTATTGAGCATTTTTTGACATACAATTAAGAATTTTATATTCACCATTGGTGATATATACAGTATGTCCCTGTAAGTTGTATCCATATGGAAAACTTTTTATTATTAATTTTACGAAAAAAAGTTATTCTTCATAAAAAGCTCTGCATGGTCCAAAACCTAAGATTTAACTATCAAATATCAAATTTTTTGAATATTATACGAGGTATGTCAAAAAGTTTGAATTTCACTCAAGAGTAAAGTAGCTGTATTTTTCACAATATTGAAAATTGTTATTATGAAAAGTTGTTTGGTATTAAAAACCATATTCTAGTATGCAATTACATCCTTCTAATTGAAAAAAAAAATTTTGAAAAATTATGGATAACTAACATTATTATCAGTTATTTCATTTCAGATAACTCTTTTATTATCTAATTTACGAAAAAAAGTGATTCTTAATAAAAAGTTCTGCATGGTCTAATACCTAAAATACAACCATCTTATGTCAAATTTTATCAATTTTATACGAGGTATGTCAAAAAATATGATTTTGGCTTAAGAGTAAAATACATTTACTTTTCACAATATCGAAAATTGTTATTATAAAAAGTTATTTAGAATTAAAAACTATGTTTCAGTATGTAATTACATCCTTCTAATTGAAATATTATTTCATATTATATTTAATTTATCTTTTTTGACATTCCTCGTATAAAATTGATTAAATTTGAAATAAGATGGTTGTATTTTAGGTATTAGACCATCCAAAACTTTTTATTAAGAATCACTTTTTTTCGTAAAATTAATAATAAAAGAGTTATCAGAATTGAAATATCTGAAAATAATGTCAGTTATCCATAATTAAAAAAAAATTCAATTAAAAGGACGTAATTGCATATTAGAATATAGTTTTTAATTCCAAACAACTTTTCATAATAGCAATTTTCAATATTGTGAAAAATAAAGTTACTTTACTCTCGAGTGCAATTCAAATTTTTTGACATACCTCGTATAACATTCATAAAATTTGATATCTGATGGTTGAATCTTGGGTTTTGGACCATGCAGAACTTTTAATAAAGAATAATTTTTTACGTAAAATTGATAATAAAAAAGTTTTCCATATGGATACAACTTACAGGGACATACTGTATAAAATAAAAATATAAAATTATTTTATTTTTATTTAGCGTATGGCACCTGACACATTTACATTTACATATATTTTGTATAAGACAATACATAGGTTCACAAACGCACATCTAACTTATTTACATAGTCTATCGACTCTGGAGTCGCCATCAGGAAATCCTCTGACCTGCCATGATATAATCTTGTGGGACACTGTTCTGTGATGTGATAGATGGTTTGTGGTTGTCCACAGTCACAGAGTGGGGATGGTCGTTTACCCCATTTGTGCATCATGTAACCACATCTGCCGTGTTGTTAACTACAACTTTAAGTAAAGTAAAAGGATATTACCAGTCGTTGGCTGGTTTTTTGGTAGACCTTGGTAAGGCCAAAAGTTGGTTGGTTATAACTTATAACTTTAAGTAAAGTAAAAGGATATTACCAGTCGTTGGCTGGTTTTTTGGTAGAGCTTGGTAAGGCCAAAAGTTGGTTGGTTATAACATAATCAACCAACTTTTGGCCTTACCAAGCTCTACCAAAAAACCAGCCAACGACTGGTAATATCCTTTTATTTTACTTAAAGTTGTAGTTTCATACTGAAGCTTAGTACTGACTTTTTGTAATCGTTCTAAAACGGTACTCTAAAATATGGACAAAAATACTGTCTCCAGTGATTCAAGGTTTAATCTTAGAGCAGATGCATCACTACGGAATGAAGGTTTATAGTTCCTGTCATTCTCTATTAGTTTCAAAAATTTTATAATTGCCGGCCAATGTTATAAGGGGTTGGGGGGAGGGGGAGATCAAGGCGTAGGGCGCCAGAAATAATAAGGCCTAGTAGGGTTCAACATTTAAATCCGGCCCTGAGCATATCATACCAAAAACAGCTTAGTAATCTATTTGCATGCATTCAAGACCGAAAACTTTAGAAACTCCTAAAGATGACATATCTTATCTTAGCAGTAACCGTTGGCACCAGATGCTCCATGGGTCAGTTCTGGTGGTGTATTCGTGTTCAGTAACCCCTAAAACTCTCCGTGTAATCTGTTTGCATCAATTTAGTGCCGAAATCGATCGAAACTCCAAGATAATAACGTGACTTTAGACACCAGGTGCCCAGGGTGTCTAATGTTTGCATCAATTTAATGCTGAAAACCCTTGAAAATCCATAAGATAAAGTACGTTAGCAGTGACACTGGGTACCATGTGCTCCGGAGGTCGGTTCTGATGGCATATTTGTGTTCAGCGACCCCAAAAATGTCCAAGTAATCTGTTTGGATCAATTTAGTGCCGATAAACCTCGAAACCTCCAGAAAACGCTCCTTAGCAGTGACCCTGGGCACCAGGTGCTCCGGAAGTCAGTTCTGATGACATAGTCGTGTTCAGCGACCCCAAAAACCTCCCGAGTAACAAAATCTGGCCCTTAATATGCTTATTTTGACATGTTTATTAGTGATGTTGAAAAAGTAACTATTCGCTACAAAGTAATCGTTACTTACAAATACCGAAAGTAACGATTACTATACAGAGAGGCAAATCGTTACTTTGATTACTCTGATTACTTCGTTACTTCGTACCAATCGTAGTAGAACTAGTAACGAGTAACGACTATTATATCTACTTTGATTACTCTGATTACTTCGTTACTTCGTACCAATAGTATCAGAGCGAGTAACGACTATTGTATCTACAACCAGGACACTTGATTACTTTCTCTAAAAAAAATTCCAATCGTATCCCAACGAGCAACGGACGGGACCGGTATTTTACGAGTGTTATCGAATTTTTTATCCCTTAAACAGATCGGTGAAGGTCGTTGTTATATCGGAATACCTATACAGAATACCTACCTACGCAGAAACACGATTCTCGATATGATTACCGGTACTCAAATACAAAAGTAATGATACGAAAGTAATCAAAGTAACGAATACTGTAAACGATTACTTTATACAAAAGTAACGATTTATCCCTTAAACAGATCGGTGAAGGTCGTTGTTATATCGGAAAACCTATACAAAATACCTACCGATATTACATAATACCTACCGAAATACGATTCTCGATATGATTCTTCTTCTTTGAGTGCCTCTCCTATCGGAGATTGGATATCATTAGGGCGATTCTAATTTTATTTACTGCTGTTTTGAACAATTCGTTAGTGGTACAGCCAAACCACTCTCTCAAATTTCTCATCCAGGACATTCTTCTACGGCCTGGATTTCTTCGTCCTTGGATTTTTCCTTGCATTATGTTTTGTAGGAATGTGTACTTTTGTCCCCTCATCAGGTGGCCTAAGTATTCAAGTTTTCTCTTTTTTATATTCAGTAGAACTTCTGGCTTGTTATTTATTCTGCGTATTACTTCTTCATTTGTAATTTTATCCACCCAACTTATTCTTAGTATACGGCGGTAGCACCACATCTCAAAGCTTTCAAGATTTTTAATATTCCTCTGTTTAAGAGTCCATGACTCAACACCGTAGAGCAAAGTACTGAATACATAGCATTTTAACATTCTAGTTCGTAGATGAATACTAATATCACGATTACAAAATAATTTTTTCATTTTTATAAAAGTAGACCTGGCAATTTCAATACGTCTTTTTATCTCGTGATTTTGGTCACCTGTTTCATTGATAAGGGTTCCCAAGTATTTGTATTCGTTTACTTTTTCAAGTTGGGTACCGTTTATTGTGATACTAGTGTCATTTATTGGATTCTTACTGAAGGTCATATATTTGGTTTTTTTGACGTTCATCCTTATGCCGTAGTTATTACATATCTCATTCATACTTTCAACTAGATGTTGTAGATCTTCCGCTGTTCTTGCCATTATCACAGTATCGTCAGCATATCGAATGTTATTGATAACTCCTCCATTGACTATTATCCCTTCGTTTGCATATGAGAGAGCTTCTTGGCATATTTGTTCGCTGTAGATATTAAACAAGAGCGGTGACAATATACAACCCTGTCGTACCCCTCTACGTATTTCTATTTCGTCCGATGTTTGGTATATGATTCATCATCATCATAGTCATTAACATCTTAGTAGATGTGTTGTGGTTCATAATTGGGCTTCAGCAGCTCGGACAGTTTGATTGATAATATTTCTCCACTGGTCGCGGTCATCAGTTACATGTATTGCCTCAGTATACTGTTTGTTGAGAAGCTTTTTAGTAATGTCCGCCCATCGCTGTGGAGATCTTCCGCGTTGGCGTTGAGTCTGAGGCCTTCCTTGGACCACCAACCGCTCCATTTTGTGATCACTCCGATGGATATGACCAAAGAACTTTAAAATTCTAGAGTAAACGGTACTGGAGAGACGCTGATCCGGTTTAATTTCATCCAGAACCGAGACATTTGTACGGCGAGCCGTCCATGGAATTCGAAGCAGGCGTCTCCATGTCCACATTTCAAAGGCGTCTATACGTCGTCTATCTGATTCTTTGACTGTCCATGTCTCGCATGCATAGTAAAATATGGAAAAGACCAGAGTTGAAACGAGTCTCTTTTTGTTTGTCATAGTAATGTGACGATCACGCCAGACCCCGTTTAGTTCACTCATTGCTGCTCTTGCTAGTTGAATGCGTCTTCTAATTTCGGGTTCACAACTGCCTGTGTTGTTAACTAGAGCTCCAAGATATATCATAGATGAGACTACCTCGCATCCCGCAATAGTTTGGGTTTCAGGAAACTGTTGTTGGCGATCAATAACCATGATTTTGGTTTTGTTGTAGTTAACCATGAGTCCAAATTTAGCACTTTCTTCCTCGAGTTTTTTTAATAATTCAATAATTTCTTCTGGAGTAGAGGCTAGAAGTGTAGTGTCGTCTGCGAAACGCAAGTTAGATATCTTAACACCACCTAGGTTTACTCCTCCCTCCCAACCATCCAAGACTCTGCGCATTATGAACTCCGAATAGATGTTAAATAATAAGGGAGATAAAACGCATCCTTGGCGTACTCCCTTCTCCAAAGTGCATTTGTCAGACAGGTATCCGTCCATTCGAATATATGCCAGGTTATCTTGGTACAGTTTGCTAATAAGGTGAGTCAAGTGTTTAGGTACACCCATTGTCGTCAATATGTTCCATAGTTTGTCCCATCTAACATTATCAAAGGCCTTTGTATAATCGACGAAACATATAAATATCGGGATCTGGTATTCTCTGGCTTTTTCTATGATGTTTCTTACATTAAGGATTTGTTCTCTAGTACCTCTGCCCTTTACAAATCCAGCCTGCTCAGGTGCTATTTGCCAACTTATGAAGTTTTCTAGACGCCGTTGCAGTATGTAGAGGATCACCTTACTGGCGTGTGATATTAGAGCTAATAGCCTGTAGTTGTTACAATTATTTGTTGAACCTTTCTTATGAAGAGGTATGATTATGGTCTTTCTCCAATCCTCAGGCCAAACGCCTTCGTGCCATATTTCATTACACAATCGATGTAATATTTTCACTCCACATTCCGGAAGATGCTTCAAGACGTCTGCAGTAATGAGATCATATCCTGCTGCTTTGTTTAACTTAAGTCTTTTTAAAGCGAATTCCACCTCGGAAAAAAGTATGTCAGGTTCAGATTCAAAACTAGTGTGGTGTGTCTCTGTTGAAGGAGAATGGAAAGTGGAGGTCTGGCAGTCAGGTACAAACGGGGTGTCCGCCGGCATCTGGTCCGTATTGGCGTATAAAGACTTACAATACGCCCTCCAAACATCAATAACCTTGTCCAAATCCGTCTGTACATTACCTTCATCATCTTTGATAGACCAAGATTTCTGTTTGAATTTACGTGTGAGTAGTCTGACTTTATCAAAGAGTTCTTTGGTGTTATTTGTGTCGGCATGTAGTTGAATTTCTCTGCAGATTTTCTCTATATGCTTGTTTTTGTCTCGTCTACAAGCAGCCTGAATAGCTCTAGATAGCTGTCGGTACTGGGAATTCCTGAGAGGGTTCTCGATTCCAGCAATTTTAAGTTTTCTACGTTCTTCAACGAGGTCAAAAGCATCTGCAGACATCCACACTTTTTTTGGTCCGGTTGAGACGGCATTAGACTGTGCCTCGCAGTCAGCCAAGGTCTGTATCAAGGTATTTTTAAAAGATAACCAAATCTTTTCGGAATCATGAGTGGCGATAGTTGGTAAAATATTTTCGAATCTTTCATTACATTGGCTTTTAAATTGTTGTGTATCTTTTATTTTTGATATCCTCTTGTTTCGGATCCTAGCACATGCCTTGAATTTTTGCTTTAGCGTTGCAAAAAGAAGTTGGTGGTCAGAGCCGCAGTCAGCGCTAGGTCGTGTTTTACATTGGCTAATAGATGTTTTCCAGCGATGTTTAATCATTATGTAATCGATTTGATTTCGGTGTCGTCCGCCAGGTGAGATCCAAGTGTACAATCTTCTGGGGTGGTGCTTATACATAGAGTTCATTATTGTCAAGTCATTGTCAACGCAGAACTGGATAAGGCGGTCTCCCCTTGAATTACGTTCACCTATTCCATATCTACCCACAATATTTCGTATATGTTCGTCATCCATAGTAACACCGATTTTTGAGTTTAAATCACCCATGATGATAGCGATTTCTTTATTTGGGATATTTTGCAGATATGATTCCAGTTCGTTGAAAAAAGATTCAGTTGTATCATCATCAGCAGTTGAGGTAGGCGCATATACCTGAATCAAATGGACGATAGAGGGAGATCCATTTAGTTTTAAGGAAATTATACGATCACTGATAGCTTGATATCCCAGTATATAAGGAGAAAGAGATTTTGAAACCCAAAAGCCAACACCATTGATACTTTTGTTAGTGTTGCCGGAAAAGCACATGAAATGTCCCAAATTAGTTATGTAATGCCCCTCGTTACGGAAGTGAAGTTCAGAGAGCCCGGCCACAGAGATATTGGTTCGTTCCAGTTCCTTTTCCAGAATAGCTTGTTTGCCCGGTTGTAAAAGGCCACGGACATTCCATATAGCTATGTTGTATGGTTTGCGGTTATTAAGTTTTTGTTTTTCACCAGTAGCACATTTCGCATGTAAAGCCTGATGAGTCACGTCTACATGCCCGGTAACTGATTTCACACATTCCTCCCCGGACGAGAAGATGCGCCGGGTGCCATCCGGATCGCGAAGCTCATCATCCGAGGCCTCGCAGCTATTGCTCATATCATGAACTTTCGTGGGTGAAATAAAGGGGTGGTTTCCCGTTGCCTTCCCCTTTGGTTGGGAGTGCTAATAAGGAAATTTGTTTAAACAGGGTTAGTAGGAAAGGACAATGGTATCTACTGTTTGGACTTAGTAGATATACCAAGGCTCGCGTTTGCAGGGTCGCATACCTGAAGTAGGACTATCACCTATTGGGTTTATAGACGAGTCTCTACCCGCTACCCTGAGGAAATTAGGAGTGTGTGAATGGGGAGAGGCGCAAGTTACGCAGTTTGTGTGTAGGGTGCGCGACATGTATATGCCACACACCCCCCGCGCAAAAAGGACCTCTTCCACTCAAACACGGTCAAGAGGACTCATCCGACACTCGGGGTGTGGCTGAGATAGGTTCTTGGTAAATAAATGGGTATGGGACGAGATGGAATGTTGGGTAAGGACAGCGGTCAGCTGCTCCTGCGTTCGCCTCTTACGACCAGTAGGAGATACTGTGGGTGTATTCTTTTTAGCGGCCCGCATCCCACACGGGTCGTATGATTACCGGTACTCAAATACAAAAGTAACAAAAGTAATAAAAGTAATCAAAGTAACGAATACTTTAAATGATTACTTTATAGAAAAGTCACAATTTGTCCCTTAAATAGATCGGTGAAGGTCGTTGTTATATCGGAATACCTATACAAAATACCTACCTAGTGAGAAATACGATTCTCGATATGATTACCGGTACTCAAATACAAAAGTAATCATAGTAACCAAATCATTATTATCCCTTAAACAGATCGGTGAAGGTCGTTGTTATATTGGAATGCCTATACAAAATACCTACCTACGGAGAAATACGATTCTCTATATGATTACCGGTATCTACTCAAATACAAAAGTAACGTTACGAAAGTAATCAAAGTAACGAATACTGTTAACGATTACTTTATACAAAAGTAACGATTTATCCCTTAAACAGATCGGTGAAGGTCGTTGTTATATCGGAATACCTATACAAAATACCTACCGATATTACATAATACCTACATAATACCTACCGAAATACGATTCTCGATATGATTACCGGTACTCAAATACAAAAGTAACAAAAGTAATAATAGTAATCAAAGTAACGAATACTTTAAATGATTACTTTATACAAAAGTCACGATTTGTCTCTTAAACGGATCGGTGAAAGTCGTTGTTATATCGGAATACCTATGCAAAATACCTACCTAGTGAGAAATACGATTCTCGATATGATAACCGGTACTCAAATACAAAAGCAACAAAAGTTATCATAGTAATCAAAGTAACGAATACTGTAAATGATTACTTTATACAAAAGTAACGATTTATCCCTTAAACACATCGGTGAAGGTCGTTGTTATATCGGAATACCTATACAAAATACCTACCTACTGAGAAATGAGACGCCACTTAAATGTTCTGTTGGAGACGAATGCTACGAATTCCTTGAACCGACTATAGAACAAATAATTCGATTTTAAGAGAGCTAAAAGTTAGCCAACGGCTCTAAAGTAAACTCAATCTCCTACAATTAAAATACTTTGGACATGTTATGAGAGCCAACACAGAAAACATGAAAAGACTCATTAAGACCGCGTCCCACCATCAAATAATTTGATCAAACTGGTTTGAGCAAACTGAAAGTGACAGTTAGTGACGTCACATCCTGAGTGTTCATTGTGGATAATAATGAAAAATTTTAATTTTAAATAAAGTACAAACAAGTTAGACAACTCAATACAAAAAATTTGATCAAACTAGACTGATAGTGAGAGCACAGATTTTTAGAATTTCAAAAAAACTGCAATTGTGACGTCACTTTGACGTACTTCCTCAAGTACGTCAAGTTTGCTCAAACTGTTTGATCAAATTATTTGATGGTGAGACGCGGCCTTAATACAAGGAAAGGTGGAAGGCCGAAGATCACGAGGAAGATCCCCAACAAGAAGGATCGATCAGATTACAGGAATATGCAAAAGACCTATGCATGAATTAAAAGAAATGACCAGAGACAGAGATCTTTGAAGACGGACAATACACGACATCACGTCGACCACTACACTCCCTCTGGGGGGTCAGGATTGAAGAGAGAGACTGAGAAATACGATTCTCGATATGATTATTGGTACTCGAATACAAAAGTAATCATAGTTATCAAAGTAACGAATACTCGAAAGTAACTATAATCAACATCACTAATGTTTATGACCTTTTGTATGCATTTTGTGCACTTTAAAATGCAATTACGCACCTCCACCCATTTTTCTATACATTTTCTGAACATAATATAAAAAGTTGCAAGTCTCTAGGTGCTGTATTTAAAAATCGATTTGTTCGGGTGTCTTTAGTGCTAAATGCCCTGGTCTAATACTATGCGAATCTAGTTCTATGAACTGAATTTTTAAAAACAACTACATCTCTGCTAGTGTATGGAGATTTTTAAAAGAAACATACGACGATGCGGGTATAATGCAAGCATGAATACACATATATTATCGCACTTTGAACATGTTTAATCGACTTGGCATAATATAACACTATCTCATGCATTTAATACTATCATCATAGAAAAGCAAAAAAAGATTTCAAGATATGACTATTTAAAGAAATGTAATATATTAACACTTGTTTTTATCAATACGATTGGAGTATAATTAGTTGAGTTACAGTGCTATATAGAGCAGGGGTGGGCAAACTTTTTTTAGTAAGGGCCACAAAATGTTTTTGTTTTATTACCGAGGGCCGCAATATTTGTTACCTTAACCCTATATTGCATAGCGTTGCTTTAAGGCAACACCAAAATTAACTTGCGTTAGAAAACTAACCTTTAATTATTAAGTGAATTTAAAATGCATGTTGTGCTCTGAAAGATACATTCTATCTATGTAATCACGCAAACTTCTACGTCATTATGTCAAGCCAAGTTTTCGCGCCAAAAGTTGGCGGGCGTTGCCAGGCGTGTGTTATAAGCGAGAGGTAGAAGATCTTTCAACTTGTTTTCTTGTTGTACACCATTTTTGAACGTAAAATTGGATACTTTTTGTAATAAGCTTATGTGAGGGAAGTAATTCCTAGTAATTTTATAATTGTAAATATAAAAGAAGAATCACAAATCAGGTTGTAAACAGGTGTTGCTTTCAGGCAACTGTATGCAATTGAATCATGGAACTATCTGAAATTAGTGTAAATCGATTCTGTAGAAATCGGAGTAACAGAAATGAAAATGTTGTTATAAGACCAGTGCCAGATGATTCTGATGACAGTAAACAAAACCTGCTTGTACAAAACCTATTTTTGTAAAACAAAAATTGCATTACCTATTCCGAAGTGGAAAGGTAATGTACCTACGACAAATGAAATAAAACAACCAATAGAATACTTTACTAAATTTTTTGATGACGAGTTGATTGGAACTCTTATAGAGCAGTCAAATTTATATAGTATTCAACAAAGTCCAAATAAGCCACTTGGTGTAACAAAAAATGAAATTGAACAATTTATTGGTATGCCATGCTACACGTCTACGTATATAAACTACCACAACAACCAATGTTTTGGAATCCAAAAACGAGGATTACCCAAGTAGCCGATGTAATGTCTGTGAATCAATTTGAGGCTATAAAAAATATTATGAGCGACAATACTAGACAACCATCTAAATAATCTCCATATTATGACTATTCATACAAAATAAGACCGTTGATCACTAAAGTGAACGAAGTATGTTCTACAATTCCCCTTGGAGAGTTCTTGTCAATAGATGAACAAATTGTTCCTTTCAAAGGAAGAAGCAGTATAAAGCAGTGTAATCCAAAAAAAAACCGAAAAAGTGGGGATACAAAATTTTTGTTATCTAATAAATGTAGTTTAATTGCATATTGTTGCTTACAGTACACATTCCGAATTTTCAAAAAAAGGGGGGCCGACTCAAAAATTAAATTATGGGATCATTTATGTTCATAATTAAAGCCAGGTAAAACGAAAAAAACATTTTTAGTTTGCATATTTAAAATTCATGCAATATAGGGTTAACAAGTTCTCGAATGTTTAACTTTTTACTAATTTTGTTTAAGGGGGGAGGTCTGGTTGGAAATTATAATTTCAAGCACCTATTGGAATTTTGTTTGAAACCATGGTAAAAATATTTTATTTTTAAATTAAATAAACGTATTCAGTACAATTCAAAAAATACTAAAAAAAAATTCAAGACCAAATATTGAAAACTAAGCCAACGATGGCAAATTTTTACAGGCACCTAACAAAATGGATTTTGCAGTAGACATCAGAACTCGTCATTGGATCATATGAAACAAAAAATTCAAAAATATTTTATTAGCTTATGAGTCTCTCGAGGTAACGCTGTCGTGTTTTTTTAGTTTTGACGATTTTTGAGTTTTTGATATCACTCAAAAGTTAAAATACCAAAATGTTTTGATAAAAAGTGTAATCAACCTATTTGTTATTGTTAAACAAAAAATAAAGTATAAAACAAAAAATATCTCGAGAGAGTTACCTTACGAAATGTCTAAAGAAAATATATGAAAAATTTCAGGTGGATATGTCAAGTAGCTTTTGAGTTAGAATGTCCACCGCCTTTGAAAAAGCAGTTTAGAGAAAAACTCATTTAGTTTTGATAACTTTTATATCAATTTCTTCTGTCTGTCAAATCGTAAAGTGATGCTCAGTGGAATATGTTTTTGAATCGCAGAGTAATTTATAAAAGAAAAGGGAGCAGCTGTTGAACGTTTTTCACTAGGGTCAAGCTACTGCAAAGCGAGTCGAAGGGAGGGATATAACACATGCTGTATTTTCTGGTAATTTTCCTACGGTGAAACTGAAAGTTTCAGAGAGTATTATTGAAGTTATGTACTTTCATACAAAATAATAAAAAAATCGAAAATTTTAAAATTTTCAAACCATACCCCTCCCCCTACTCCCTCTATCCCTGTGGCTTACTCCCAAATAAAATAGTGAATTTTCTTTTCACATTGCTATTAGTTACTTAAATATTTAAAGGGAAATTCCGTGCTTAAATATGAAGATGCAAACGTAATTTAAATAAAAATAAACAAAGTTATAAATTTGAAAAATCTTACATTCCCTTCATTGTTTTTTATTTCTTTGAAAGAATTCAATAATAAAAAAATATTTATGAAATACATTATTTATTATTTACAAACTTACAATATTTATTCAAATACATATTAAAACGAACCTGAATGGCTTTTATAAAGTTTTAGTTTAGTTTTATGTCCTCGTACATAGTATTCTTTCTACGTCTGGTGGAAATTTTGTGGTACATATTTATTCTAATGTTCGCTTCTAAATTCTAAAGTTATCACTAATTCCGGTCATCAATCGATTTTTATTTATGTTCATTATTCAAAATGTTATGGACTTTAGGACATTTGCAAAGATTTGTAAAATGCAAAAGTATTGCAAACTATGCAAATTTATTTATAATTTCTAGTTGAATGTAAACTGGTTCGGAATTAATTTGAACTGAAAAATGATTTCTTTCTTAGAATATGGAAAATAATATATCTTCAAAATATTTGAAAGATTTTCAAATTCCATCAACAAATTACAAAGATTTTCGATATGGGAGCAAAAACCATCAAGTGTTATGATAGTATGGGTAATAAAAACGACACATGTTTAAACACGGTTAAAGAGTACATAGAAAATAAACAGTTAGATACAAAGATTTTCTTCATAAACTTTAAACTTATTTTCTGATACATTATTAAATTTAATGATGTTAATGAGGGAAATAATTGGACTAATTCTTTCTTTTGTATATGATCAATCAATAGTGTGATTCTCATTATACAAGTTTCATTTGGCGTTCAAAACTTGAAAATTTAACAAATTTGTAGCAGTGTTTAATTTCTAAAAATAAAGTAATGTCCTCCCCTAATTCAAACATCTTTTAAGAGCTAGATCTATTTCGTTGGTGATTTTGGTGGTTATGATTTTTGTGATTAATTTCAGAGCGGTACTGAGCAGGTTTATTCCTCTGTAGTTTTCGTTATTTATTTTTTCTATTCTCATACTATAATATATCAATTATGATTTTACTATCTGTATCATAGTGAACTTCATTATGATACAGATTTTCATTACGATACAGATTTTAAACCAATAGAATCGCGATATGGCATTCGCGATGAAGGTAGCACACGCGCAGTGACCAATGGTGAGTCAAATACATACGCTTTGACAGTTCTCAATATGTAAACGAACTGAAAAACTACTTAATTTGTTTGTGTTACAAAATTAATAAATTTGAATATATTTTTTGAAGCGAATGATCATATAAACTTACATTTAATTATCATTATAAAGCTCGTACTCTATACGAAACGAGCCGCCTAGCGGCGTATCCCTCATACTCGCTTCATAATACCATCATTAAATGCTCGTTGCATAATATACTATTATAACACCAACAAATTAAGTAGGTACATTAATTATTTTGTTGATATATTTATATTTTGAATATTACTATTATGGTAGGGGAGCAAAGTATGCTAAATGTGCAGTCATTCGAGCGCTTTGGGGACCTATTGGATTGTGAAGAGTAGGTCCTAAAACCAAAATAAGTTAAGTAAAGTTTTCCATTTTAGTGGGCGCTTGCCATTTTTTAATTTAATTTTCCATTTCCAACAATCGTTTTTTCCGATTATAACGCCATCTATCCATAATTCGAAAAAATGTTTCGAATAAAAGTTACTTATTTTTACGTAAGAAATCCAAATCTGCAATAAAAAATTAGGGCTCCTTTTAAGTGCCATTCGATAGATTTTTTAAAAATATTAAATAAGTGTATTTTACAGTTTTTCGATCTGATGTTCATTTCGCAAAATATCGCGGGATTCGTATTTAAAATATTAAATTTACCCCCTACCTCTCTCCGAGGGAAGTCGTGTTTGGTATCATTCGATAGATTTTTAAAAAATATTGAGCACATATTTTTTAGTTTTTCGATCTGTCATTTCATTTCGCGAAATATTCGCTTTTTTCTTGTGAAACTTTGGGACTCACCCATTTCCTTACGCCCGGCTCAAATCGTCAGATTTTTGAAATATACACTCTTTTGCATGTACTTAACTTACATTATCTTAATCTGACAATTTCGAGTTTTTTTAAGGATAGATTTTTTTTTTCGGGCCCCCCTTAACGAACTCCCCTGTGTTAAGAGCCCTGTGTAATATCTGGTAGAGGTACATCTGCAGGATACCAGGTTTCTCCCCATATGCTAATCTGACGCGCTCGAGTAACTGCAAAAATCCCCGCTTGGGCTCCCCTACCATTATTAAAATGAATTTAAGGTTAAATTTTCAATATCTCTATGCATTTGACTTGACATTGCTTATTGCGCATGTGCCACATTCCAGACAGAACGTCATCTCGCGATTCTATTGGTTAAAAATCTGTATCGTAATGAAAATCTGTATCATAATGAAGCTCATTATGATACAGGTATTGAAATCATAATGCATATGTATATTAAAGTATGAGAGTAGAAAAAATAGTAGTAATAAAAAAATGTAAAGGTATGCGTTTTTAATGGAAAGTAACAACCATTTTATTTGAAATTACATTTATTTTGACGTTTCGTATCCCACTTCGGAAATTGTTTTCAAAATGTGTAAAAAGAAAATAGAAACATCAAACGTCAAACCAAAATTATGAAGGTATAAATAAATGTTTCATTAACCTTTTTGCACAGTGTAGAAGGTATATTTTCGATGGAGAGTATTGTATAATAATTTACGTTTTTTTTAAACGACGAACCAAAATCACGCCTATTTTATTAGATATTCATCTAAGTATTGTATACATGCAATATCGCAAAATGCCTTGTAGTCTTCTTCCTGTGCGGTCTTGCATAGGACGATATTTTAATCTAATAGCTAATTATATTTTCTCGTAAAAGATATAAAATGCATGATGCATTATAACGCGGGATAGGAAATTTCAAAAAATTAGTTTTTTTCTCATAGACTTTGAAGAAGAGTAAAAAAGACATAATGTTTAAATTTTTTTATTAACTACAAAGAAATGGTTATTTACAAACGAATCTTAGATTAAGGAAATATTTATATTACTACATATTGAGATTTATCTTGTAATAACTTTAATTAATTTATTAATTAAGCCAGTTTGGCGCAGAATATAAAATTTCTGATTGGTTCTTTTGGCTCCTCAACTTCAAAGATTGGTTCATCTGCTGATCTAAGTACCTCCTTAGAGTAGCATATCCAAATAATCTTGATGATCACCAACCTTCGAAAGAAGACAGCATCTTAAGAAGACGCAACTATTAATTGCGACTTAAATCCTGTGGAACATGGTTAAAACCTTGAATGGGTTGCATATGTGAGTTCATTTTAAATGAAGTAAAGAAACACAGACTTACAATCATTTAATTTACTTCGACGACCGGTTTCGATCTCTACAATATACAGATCATCTTCAGGTCGGCGTTACAAGTGATTAAATGATGCCGTTACAAAGGATGCTTTGTAAGTTCATCAATAACATGTTTAAACGTCTAGATTATGCTATTAGGATAGCTAGGTGAAGGACTGGGTAAACGGATATGCTTCGTAGGCCAAAACACATTCAATTTGAATGGATCCTGAAGGCAGATGTGTGATGTGAAACAGAGATAGATGTATTAGTTATGAGATAGACAACGTTCGCATGGGAATGTTCGTAAATGCAGCTAAGGTGTAAATTGGCTTTGTGTAAGCACTTGTACGATTGTAAAGATCTTTGCTCTTAGGTGTTTTTGAGCTACGGGCAAAGGTCGAAATAATAAAAAAGACAAATAGGAATAAGTTGTAAGATTGTATTGTGTCTTGTATTGTGTTAATTTATTTATTTATTTTAAATTTCTCAATGTAAGTGCCTACACCTTGTAATTATTAATTCATTATTTTTCTGAACATACACTATCATACAATAGCTTAAACAAACCCCACCCTTTCTCAGATCACCTTTAATAATCTCCAGTTTTTAACCAATATTTTAATTTGACCTTCTCTTTATCTAATTAATTTTTCCTATATTTCTCTATATTTAATAGATTTTCTAGTGTTAGGCACCTACAATGATACAAACTAACTGACATCCCTTAGTCCTTTGACTGAAAACAATACAATCTTACAACTTATTCCTCTTTGTCTTTTTCCTTACTTCGACCTTTGCCCATAGCTCAAAAACACCTAAGAGCAAATACCTTTACAATCGTACAAGTGCTTACACACAGGTGCTTACATAAAGCTGCATTTACGAACATTCCCATCCGAACATTGTCTTTCTTTTTAACTAATACATCTATCTCTGTTTCATATCACACATCTACTTTCAGGATCCATTCCAATTCACTGTGTTTTGACCTACGAAGCTTGTCCGTTTACCCAGTCCTTCACCTAGCTATCCTACTAGCATACTCTGGACGTTTAAACATGTTATTGATGAACTTGCAAAGCATCCCTTGTAACGGCATCATTTAATCACTTTAAACACTTAATAAGACAGGGAGACTCATTGAGTCCTCTGCTTTTTAATTTAATCATGGATGAAATCATCAAAAACGTCAACAAAGGAAGAGGATATAGAATGGGAAACAAAGAAGTAAAAATACTCTGCTACGCAGACGACGCAATATTGATAGCCCAAGATGAAGATAGTCTGCAAAGATTAGTCCACAGATTTAAAATAAGAGCAAAAGAATTCAATATGACAATTTTTTCTCAAAAAACTAAAACTTTAGTAATCAGTTAAGAACCAATCAGATGCAAAATAGAAATTGATGGTATCAGTATTGAACAAGTAATGGAAGTAAAATACCTTGGAATTACATTGTCAAGTTACGGAGACCTAGACAAAGAAGTGAGAAATCAAGTACAAAAAGCAAATAGATTGGCAGGATGCCTTAATAACACTATATGGCGAAACCGACATATTAACACGAGATGAAGTCAAGAATTTATAAAGCCAGTGTAAGACCAATAATGACATATGCATCAGAAACAAGACCCGATACAGCCACAACACAAAGACTACTGGAAACGGCAGAGATGAGAGTACTGAGAAGAATTACAGGAAATACACTGAGAGATCGAAAGAGGAACGAAGATATTAGAAGACAATGTAACGTACAGTGTATAAACGAATGGACACTAAATAGAAAAAAAGAATGGAACAACCATATAACCAGAATGGGGGAGACACGTGTGGTCAAAATAGCACGAGATAAATCACCAATCGGCAGAAGAAGTATCGACCGACCGCGCAAAAGATGGAGCGACAACCTTCCATAGAGGTATCAATCCGCCAATGAACAAGCAGAATTGCTTATAAAGAGGAAGAAGAAGAAGAAGAAGAAACACTTAATCAAACGCCGACCTGAAGATGATCTGCATATTGTAGAGATCTAAACCGGTCGTCGAAGTAAATTAATTGATTGTGAGTAAGTCTGTGTTTCTTTACTTCATGGTTAAAACCCTTTAATATAGTATATAAAGGAAGCATTAAAAACAGAAAATGAAGAATTGAAGAAAAGACGTACCCCAAGAACATGTTTGAAGAATCATGTAAAGAATGCCGAGAGATGTTGTGAAGTCATTTATGCTGGTGGAGGACACTAGCTCTATTCTTCTTCGTGATGTGCCTATCCTTGAAAAAATGTTGTCGATCATCATGGCAATCTTTATCTTGTCTGTAGCAACGCGAAATAGATAGACCTCGCCTTCCAAATATTTTTTCCTGTAGAATGGCTTGTCAGAGGGCATATCTGGATTCATTTCGCATAAGGCCAATGCCCCATTAGTGCGTTGCGTTGCGACGTCGCAACGGAACAACACATCGGGACGTGGCCCCATCAGTGTTTTGTGCTGCTATGCGTTTATATGTCGCAACGTAACAACGCAATGTATGCCACACCTGCCTGGCGATGACACTGCCATCGAAGAACACGCTTGTCCGTCGATCAGTTGAAGCATCGCAACTGACTGACTGAATCGTCCCGATGCGTTGTTCTGTTGCGACGTCTCAACGCAGCGCAACGCACTAATGTGTCCGAAATACTGTAGCTTTCGAGATTTGATGGGATTCAGTACCTCTCATTTCTTCTTCATTCTTCTGGGGATCTATTCATTTTTAATTCGGCAAGTCCTCGGGATCTTGATTAGTCTCCGATACAGCCACATCTCAAATACTTCCAATTTTCTGCACACATCTTCGTTAAAGGTTCACGATTCAACACCACAAAACAGAACAGAGATAGCAATATTCTTACTTTTATAGCAATAGAGACATTGGGCATTTGAAAAAAGCTCACATGCTGTTGAAGATTGATCTAGCTTTTCCGATGCGCTCTCTTATCTCCTAGTTGTTGGCCTATTCTTCGTTTATTATGGTGCCAAGGTAGTTGTAGTGCTTCCTTGTTTCTACTGGGGTTTGGTTGACGTAGAGCTGACTTTCTGTTATCTTTTTCTTGCTTTATAATCATCTTTGTTACGATTATAAGTATCATGAGCGATATTGGACCTAACAATTCCCCCAAATACATTCTCCTACAAGTAACATGCATCTATAGTTACATCATTTTTGAAGTTATACTTCTTTAGGCGCGTTGGGAGTAAATGTATATGTGCGCGAATTCATCAAAAGTCTTGGACCTGGGCGCAGCTTAAAGGTTATACGTGCTCTAATTGAGTAATTACAATGACCTGTCAATAATTGTTCAATATGTCGGTTATGGGTAAACAAATATTGTGTATATTATTTTTTATTGTTGTGAGGACAGAAACAAAAGCAAGTTTATAATTGTAGTGACTTTTCAAATAGTTTTTAAAAGTAACAGGTACGTAATTGTAAATGTTTCGTTATTGTAATAAAAAATTACATATAGGTAGGTACCTATTTGGAAAATGTAAAATGTAAGAACCTACCCTGTAGGTAATGCTTTGATTTACATAATTTGACTACCATTCATAATTACATAATTTGATTACCAAAAGTTCTACCAATCTTCATAAAATATATTGTTGTTCCACTCTGTGTTTTGTTGTATTTTAATATTTTAATTCCACAAAAATCAAACTAATTTGATTAAATTCAGAACTGTCAAAAAGTTTAAAACTTTCAGTTAGTCTATCTTCTCACATGACGGGCGTAGCTAAATGCTAAGGCGTTTTGATTTCCAACCAAATCACCCTAACATAAACGGGTTCGATCCCGATGCAAATTTTTCTTTTTTTATTTTTTTTATACATTTTATGAGTTTAATATTTAAATAAAATATAAATAAACTGTTTAACGTATATTAATTTCGTTGAAATCGAATAATAGAAGTACAACTTCTTACGTGCGTACAAAGTACACGTCATAGGCGTAACCAGGGGGCGGTTTTGGGGGTTATAACCCCCCCCCCCCCCATTGGAATGTACTTTGAGCTCTATACGCTTAACACCATAGCCCTCAGAGACCTTCCAGTAGTTGTAACCCCCCCCTTTCAGGTAGTTGTAACCCCCCCTTAGGATCATCCTGGTTACGCCTATGGTACACGTACATTCTTTTTTTTTGTATTATCTTTTCATTGTTAATATATCTTCAAAATAAATTTTCTTCCTTTTGATGGTAAGTTCTTTTCCATGATGGTTGGGACTGCTGAAGTTGCTGGTTGTCCTTTGGCTGGTACTTGTGAGGTTGTTGCGACGTTATTTACTGCCTCTGTTTGAGGGGAAGGCTTTTGTTGGGGTGTTAAACCACGTTTCTACTTTTTATATGGATGCGAGATAAGGTTAAAAAGATACAAAAAATTTAGATTTTGAAAACAAAATTCTAAGTAAGAGATTTAAACCGATGACGAAAATGGGATATAGAGATCCTTGCACCTCTATGAACTTATTAATCATTCGAAGAAACACTTATTTCAAAATTCGTTAGACTCCAGAAATTTAATGGGCTTCAATAGGGTGGATGAATAGTGATACAGACATAGAACTCTAGATAAAAAGAAATGAAACACAGAAAACTAATAGAGATACTGTAACCTGTTAGAAGAAGATTTTCTGTTGGAGTGAATGCACAGAGAGTGATAAACTCCAACAGAAGTAGGAAAAAGAAGATCTACTTAATGTAGCCAAAGGAACAAAAATGTGTGGCTTCTACGTTGGAAGAAGCTGAAGTAACTAAAATACTACTTCGCAGTAGTACTTGTATGGGAAGATGTAAAGACAAAGAGTATAGACTTGATATAGGACTGGAGATGGAAAATTATGAATAGATAGATGTAACTTGAATAGCTAGCTCAATATGCAAGAGAATGGCCACTTGACACTCAAGGAAGGATTCGGCCAATTTGCACGGCTATTTCTGGCTGGACAATAAATTAAAGGAAATGACAATGATGGCTAGAAAAGAAGATATTAAGACACTGTTGACAAAGTAGATAAGGTAAATATAATAATATAATGAAAATAGAATAAATTTTTGGGCGCCAGAAGAAGGATAACTGGGTTAACCCTCTTCCAGGTATTCTACGCTGCTATAGAGTATATTAAATTTGTAGTACAAGTAGGTTAAATGTTATTAAAGATTATTAAGTTATAAAATATATTATCAAGATAAAGGAGTAATAAGAAAAAAAAATCACAATAAATGTATATTTATTGAATGTAACTACCAGATTTTCACAATCTCCGAGTTAAGACAAGTAACTAGTATGTAACTCTAACATGACAAAAAAAAATACTAGTGAAAGTCATTTACAGAATTACCTTACAAATATAATCTAAGAATAATCTTAATAAGGTTAGAAAATCTGAATAAGGGTACCTCTAATACAGAAAGTACAACTTACACTTGGTTAGCAGTAACTACCCTCACCCAATAACAATGGTACGAATATCATACGTACACTTAATTCAATACTACCTGATAATATGAACAAGATATTTAATATATGTATGTACAACTCAATGAGTTGACGGGTACCAAGTCCCTAAGTGAACCAACGGAGTTCTGGATACCAAAGATCCTTTTACCGACTCGTGGTTCTTAATAATAATGGCAAGTAAAACTAGTACCTTCCTGAGGGGATGGGTACTAGGGATTTATTCGAATTTAATATAAAAATTAATAGTTAAAGTTAAATAATTTGAATAATAGAAATTTTTAATGATATTTGAAGTTAATTTGAAAAATTTAATTTAAAATATACTAAAATAATTAAAGGAGTTTAAATAGTTATATAAAAGGGAAACAAGCCAAAGAATAATAAAAAAAATATAAGAGTACCAACACTCTTGTATGGGAAAGTATCTGAGCTCAGAGATTCTCACCATGGAGGTTACGCAGCTTTGGGGAACGCTATCAATTATTATACTGTTCTGTAATACTATAAAAATCTTGAAAAGGGAAAGGTTATGTGCAATAAATTTATAAAGTACCTATATGAATAAACTAAGTATCCTGAAAATCACAAAAAACAGTCTAAATTTTTACTTAGAGCAAACCGAATGTTCATCAACACAAACCCCTTTTCACAATCTTCCAATGTTCCTTGCGGTGCGTTCCTTGCTGTGTATTCCCCAAATTGACCGGGATGCAATGAGCACAAGGGGGTGCTAACTCCCTCTTGCAACTGTCCTGCTGGAGGTACAAGAAAACAGGTGGAAAAAAAACCAGTTGAAGGTACAGGCGAAAAAGATAGATATGGAGATCTTCCAGGCTGGTCTCCTAGTGACCGTCTCTCTAGAAGTGGTCTACCTTGGTGGTCTTAGGTTTTCTTTTTTTTTATGATTTCATAGTGGTGGCAGGCCGGAACTCATTTTAAATCTGCATTCAAATTCTTCAACTTCGTATTCACTAATAACTTTATATTCCCTAATGCTGGATGGATTCAATCTTTAATTATAATTTGGATCTTGAAATTGTGGGTAAAATATCCGACACACTTCTAGAAAGCCAATGCCCTCTCGTTAGCTGGCTGACGATCTCCGTGGGCAATTCGATTCCCCTCTCCCATCGATACGCTGTCAAACGCAAGCAAACCAATGTTGCCACACTTAAAATGTGACGTCACAAGCATTTAAAATTCTGTGATGGTGTTATGTTATATTTTAATAACCATTGAAAGAAAATAATTCTAAAAATAATGAAATAATATCTTCCCATCAATAATGGATTCTATAAGGGGCGGAACGTCACATTCCCTTTTGACCACGAGAAAAAAAAATTTTAATTAAAAAATTTTTTTTTTTTTCACATATTAAACTAAAGTAGTAGTACTTAGTGTATCATTCCCCGTTGATTCGCAAGATTACAAATAATCACAACTAATAATCAAGGGAAAGCAGGATGGTCACTGCAGCAACTAACAGGAATTGCAAAAGATGACCCGAAGTCCTAGTAAACGTGACTGGTTTTTTTTTTTTTTTTTTTTTTTTTTTTTTAAAGCCAAACAACCTACAGATGAGATTTAATTTATAATGACAAATAAGTGTCGAATTGGCAGCAAATCCAAAGTTGTACTATCCCTGGACATCAGATTTATAAAGGGTATATCCAAGGACGAACAACCAGGCAAAGGTGTGAGCCAATTCATACCCTAACGCAAGTAAATATACTAAAGTCACCAAATAAATCAATAACTAAAATTAGTGAAGAATAATCGAACACTCAATCCAAAATTGGAATAACAATGGACACCAGATTTGTAATGGCATATCCAGAGAAGAACAATCAGGAAGATTTATGGAACAATTCTCACCAATACCGAATAATACAAATAGTAAACATACCAAACGAATCCAAACACATTAACCAAACTAAATGTGGAATTGGACACTCAATCCAAAATCGGACTATCAATGGACACCAGATTTATAAGAGCATATCCAAAGAAGAACGATCAGGAAAATTTATGGACCAATTCCCACTAATACTAAATAAATAACTAAATTAGCTCTACATCTTCCCTCATTCGGTAATATGAGCCTATCTAAACTAAATAATAAAATGAAGGGTAACTTATAAGTACTATGACTCTATGGTAAATACAAAATATGACGGGAACGAGCTCCCAATTTTTTTTATAAGACTGTATATTCATTTGAACATACATAGGATTATCCAGGAGATATTCCTGAATCTAAGCAACAACTAATGCCTGAGGATAGAAGAGGGAATCTACTAAAAAGAAAATCAATAATTTGTCCCGACGGGTTGATCACTAACATTACGACTCTACGTATATGGATAATCAAAGCATCAATATACTATGAACTAAGAGACATAAAATAAGCAAACTAAACTTCCCTATTATCGTGTGAAAACGTGCCTGGAATATCTGGACTAATTACACAAGAATGGTTAGGAAATGTTGCGCACCGTTTCCCGACCGGAAATATTATCATGCATAAACATCCGCATACTCAACCATGAAAGACATGGATTACGAAATCGGATAGCAGTGATCAGTTGCTGAATTTCGAACCCACGTATTCACCAACTTTGAGCATTAACAGACTAGTTCATAAGAAGAAATATGAAAGACTCAAGAATTCATCTATAAACCAAAATTCCAAACTCATTCCAGAATTATACTGTGGAGAAAATAAGGATCTGAATTATTGTAAAGTATCTAACATGTCCGTGACAAATGTCAATAGCGTAACCCAATAACAAATTAAAAACCCCATCTTTCCAATATGGCAAATCCAATACTTACATGATATAAAAATAATATAAAAAAATAATAATAAGTAGGTAATCAAATATCCAAAATATAACACATAATCTAAGATATGGTAGTGTAACATAGTTCCATTTCTATTCAGCAAGAATACTTGTATGAGCCGACATATCCAAATATCTAATAATCAACAGCCCTTTTATTATAAGAGGTTGAGTACACAAACTAAAAGTACAAGTGGGGATTATCAACTTGGTAATACTATTGGCTGGATTAGTACTTGAGAATATTTGTCCATGAATTAAAATGCAATTCATAATACAGAAAAAATGATAAACTCATACAAGCGGTATTACACAAGAATTCGGTACCTAATAAGTAACTAATAAGTGAGAAGTCATCAAACCATGCCGAAGGTTAAAAATTATGCTATGGTCCTGCACTCTCTGGTGATTAAAAATTTAGACTAAAATACTATACCATAATAAAACGAGCTAAAGGCAAACACAGGAAGATATTAGCTTAAACAACCCTAAGTTAATCTTCTTCCGATGAAGTTGAAGAATCAACATCGTCCATGGTATTGTCAGGCAGTAAATCCTTTACATGAAATTGACCAATTCGCTTATTAGTCAAATTGTCCTTTAATTCATAAATCAAAGGAGATATTACCCTTAAGACAGTACATGGGACATACTTCTGGCAAAACTTTGCAGAAATGGCATCACCCTTACTGGATTTGACAAAATTGCGCTTTAATACTCGATCACCAACAAAGAATCGCAGATCTCGTTTCCTCAAATTATAGTGCTGCTGGTTCCTTAGGTAAGAAGTTTTTAACTTCTTCCTAATGTCTGCGAAAATATGAGGTAACGTCTGGAGATCATCTAAGCGATGAAGTTTCTCAGATATTTGAGGAAGATTTTCGGAATTGTCTGAAATTACACCAAAATAATCACCTGATAAAGCAACATTCCTACCAAAATTCAGATATGCTGGAGAGCACTGGGTAACTTCATGGACAGAAGTCCTTATGGCTTGAGCTATGGAATGAATATATTGATCCCAAGCTCTGTGATCTGGGTATGTATAGGACCTTAGAGCTGTGACAATACTGCGATTTACTCTCTCAGTATGGTTTGCTTGTGGATGGTAGGCAGCATTATAAAAGGTCTTCTGAACCTTATATTTAGCTAAAAGATCTTTAAAGGCCTTTGATATAAACTGAGGACCATTGTCACATGACACAATTTGGGGAACACCGTACACCAAAAAGACTTGTTCCTCCAAATATTTCAAAATTGCTGGAGTTGTGGCCTGACGAAGAGGACAAACTAAAGGAAATTTAGTGAAATAATCCACAACTACCAGGCAATAGGTATTACCCTTGTAGCTCCGAGGATACGGTCCAATGAGATCCATTGAGATCATCTGCCAAGGAAAATTGATGTTTCTGAAGGAACCCATAAGTCCAGCTTGTGGTAGGTTACTTGGTTTGCAAGTAGCACAAACCATGCATTTAGAAATGTACCTTTTAATAGACTTCCGCATGCCAGGCCAATAATATAATTCAGCAATGCGGTGATATGTCTTATAAAACCCAAAATGACCAGCTGTAACTTCATCATGAAACATATGCAGAATATTTTCCCTATTTGGCGTAGGCACAACTATTTTCCACTCCGACATGTTGGATAAGGACTCTATCGGACTAAAGGTGTGTTTGTACAGAACATTATTCTCTACCTTAAAATCAGGATATTTTTGTGGGTCTTGAGTAACCCTATCAATCATATTCTGATACCACACATCAGGGGTTAAAGAAGACAGATCTAGGACATTAATATCGTGGACACGTGAAAGAGCATCTGCAACCACGACCCCGTTTGCCTTTCTATGGACAATCTTATATGAATAGGCAGCCAGTTTACATATCCATCGAGAAAGTCTCTGAGAAGGGTTTTTCATACTATGAAGCCATACCAAGGAACTATGGTCCGTAATTATAGTGAAATTACGACCTTCCAAATAATAACGAAACGCTTCTAACCCATGGATGATAGCTAAGAGTTCTTTCTCTGTGGTTGAATAGTTTTTCTGGGCCTTATTCAACTTCTTACTAGTGTAAGCTATTGGGTGTTCAGAGCCATCCTTCAACTGAAATAATACGCCACCAGAAGCAGTATTAGAGCAATCTGTCATTAGATAAAAATGCTCATCAAAATTAGGTGACATCATGACCGGAGCGCTCGTTAAAGCATCTTTAACGCGCCGAAAAGCTTCATCGGCCTCAGGAGTCCAAGTAATGGTCTGTCCCTTTTTCCTGTTCTTCAAAAGATCAGTAAGAGGAGACAACAAGGTAGAGTATGACGGTACAAACCGACGATAATAGCCACACATTCCCAATATCCTACGGACTTGGGTGGTGGTCTTAGGTATGGGAAAATTTTTAATAGCTACTATTTTCTCAGGATCAGTCCTTAGCCCCTGGTTATCAACAACATAACCCAAGAACTTAAGACTAGGACGACAAAACTGACATTTATCCAAATTGATCGTCAGATTAGCTTCCTTAAGACGTAAAAATAACTTATCTAAAATTTCCATATGAAGGGAAAAATCGGGAGTGACAACCAAAATATCGTCCAAATAATAGAAAACATAGGGCTCTAACTGTGGACCAATGACTAAATCCATCAGACGACACATTGTCTGAGGAGCAGAAACAAGACCGAAAGGCATGGTGACAAACTGGAATAATCCTTTACCACTGACAGCAAAAGCAGTATACTTCTTGCTCTCTTCACTCAGTGGGATCTGTAAGAAGGCCTTAGACAAATCAATAGAAGAGATGTATTTGGCATTCTGAAGTTTGCTCAAAATCACATCTATTCTGGGGATAGGATAAGCATCCCTGTTCGTTGTGATACTGTTTAGTTTTCGACCGTCAAAGCAGATCCTGAAGGATCCATCCTTCTTCTTCGTTAACCAGAGTGGGGAACAATAGGACGACGTTGAATGTTCTATGATATTTAAAGCAAGCATCGAATCTACTTCTTTTTCTAAATCTGCCTGCCAGGCTTGAGGTATGGGATACTGATACAACCTAAAAGGAGTGGGATTTCCCACTTCGATAGTGTGAGATATTAACGACGTACGACCTAGTTTGTCTTTTGAAGAAAGAGTAGTGAATTTAGAGATCATACTCTCTAATTGCCTTTGTTCGGAGCTTGATAAACTAGCAAAATCATGAATAGCACTAAGGGTAGATAAATTAAATTCAGATATGGAAAAAGAAAAATCAGAACAACTTAAGGTGCTATTGAAAGCATTGAAAAAGTCCATACCTAGAATTATAGAATTCTGCACGGAAGGAATAACATAGAATGTAATTTCTCTACATAAATCGGCCACTGTGATTTCAATTTGGAGTTTGCCTGTAATGGACTGAACTGTACCATCTGCAGTAGATACTTGCAAAGATGAAATGGGCATAATGGGAATACTAGAATTTTTCAATAAATTTAATGAATGTGCCCCTATCAAGGAAATATTAGAGCCACTATCTAACAAAGCTAAACACGATTGTCCTAGAATTTGAATAGGGAGATATGGCCTATTATCATTTTGTTTCCTAACTAATAAAGAATTAATATCTAGATATAAAGTATTTGGTTGTCTAGAACCGTTATAGGGAACTAACCTAGACGTATCATCATCATTAACAAAACTAGAATCTAATATAGATAATGGAACTACATCACTATCACAATTATTATTGTTACGTTGAACACTACCAATCAAAGAAGAATTTGTAAATGAACATCTGTGATCATTTGAATCAAGCGAATCTAACGTATCATCTATAGAAATTAATTTCTGGTTTAATTTTGTTTTGTGGTGTGTGCTGTTTTCTTGAACGACACCCCTTTCCCTTTTCGTGAAGATGGGTTTGGGTTGCTGGATGTGCTTGGTCCAGCAGTTTCGTTTGACGATGGGGTTGGATTCCCTGATTGGGTGTTGGACGGAGAAACGTTCAGGGGACGGACCTCCGACGTCTCGTTTCCCGAACACTTAGAACAATTCCTTTTAAGGGTGTTCTCTCGGCCACAACCATGGCAGAAAATACGACTTTGAGGAATTGCACAATTGTAAAACGGATGACCTGGCTGATCACAATTCCAACAGACAAGAGAACTAACAACCGAAACATTATGATCATGGCCCTTATTTGGCCAAGAACGTTGCCTAAAGGAAGTTGGCTGAGAAGAAGAGTTAGAATAGGATCGAGATGTGGATGGAGGTTGCGAAGACCAGGATAAAGTTTCCTCCAAACGTTTGCACTTTATAGTAAGGTCATCAATGTTCTGAATGTCCATAAGAGCTAATTGTTGATGATAAAAGGGTAATAGACATTTAAGGATGATTTTAATTTTAGCTAAATCTGACAAAGGAGTGTCTAAACGACTACACATACCTAATATAGTATTAATAAACATAGTAACAGATTCCCCAGGTTTCTGCTTATGATTCTTAATTTGATCTAGTAGGTCGTCCTGGAACGAGTACGGAAGAAAATCTGACTTCAACTTTTTAATCAGATCAGACCAACAAGAAAAATTACCCCTATTATTCCTAAACCAGGTAAAAGCTGTCCCGGTGAACAGTTCAGCAGATGCAGCAAACAAATCCTCTTCAGAAACACCTCTAGATACTCGAAGACATTCAACCCTTTCCAAAAATGACATCACATCAGTGTGCTGTTTTTCACCTGAAAATGAAATACCCCATTTGTGTACTTGCACAGGTTTGGAGTAAGTGAAACTAGATACATTGACTGGAGCATTAGGAGTAGAGGTAGCTATGGGGTTAACTCTAGAATCAAGTTCACCCTCTAGTGTTAATATTCTAAGAGAAACAGATTTCTTGAAAGGTTCCTGTTCTTCGGTAGGACAGTGTAACAAGTGTACACGGGCAGAAATATGGCCTAGACGAGATGTTAATCGCGCATACTCTGTATCCTTTACAGTTCCCCTAAATTTTTCGATTTTTTTAGACAAGCTGTCCAATGTTTCAGAGATTCCTTTCTGTTGTTCCTCAAAAGGGATGGATACAGCTGATATTTGGAGAAAACTCCTATTGCCAGCTTCTTGTTTCAAAGCACCTCTCAGAAGATTGCGTTTTTTATCGACAGTTGTCGACTCCTCTGGCATTATGTCCCTAATCTTT
Source organism: Diabrotica virgifera virgifera (assembly GCF_917563875.1). Taxonomy (NCBI): domain Eukaryota; kingdom Metazoa; phylum Arthropoda; class Insecta; order Coleoptera; family Chrysomelidae; genus Diabrotica; species Diabrotica virgifera. The sequence continues at coordinate 41,994,541 of NC_065448.1, forward strand.
AATTCATAATCTAGTTCATCCACCAGAAGATGTTCAGCTTTAAAAGCACACATGATGAGAGCAAAATTATTGACAAGTAGTCCAAAGAACAGAAGTATGAAAGATACCTAAGTTTGCACGCAAAATATATATACCGAGAAAATATTCGCAACACACCAACAAAATCAAAATGGCCAGCAAAAAATATATATATATATATAATGAAGTATATAATCAAATAAATAAGATCAAATAAATATATAAGATCAAATAAATGGATAAATAATCCAATAAATAATGTATACTCAAGTAAACCTACTACCTAAATACTGGAAGTAAATTTTTATTTATATGTAACTTACCACCACTTTGGAAAAAATATATATAATAATAATCAATGCTTAGTTGTACCTCCAACTATACCACTATTGGCTGAAGGAATAAAAATTACCTTATATGAATTATATTATTAATAGCAATATTAAATATAAGTTCCCAATAAAAAATTCAAATTTAACCCAGAATGTAAGTTGCACAAACCTATACTATAATGAGGTCCCAAAATATAAACAAAAATCAAAACAGCGTATAAGAATACCTGATATGTATCAGAAATTAAAAATAAAATAAATAAGTAACAAGATGTGTATAGAGATACCAAACGGAAATAACAAAGAAACTTGAGATAAAAAGAGAAGAATTGACCTAAATAAATACTGTCTCAGACCAAAAATAAGGCCACCACGTTGGGAAGCCGATGTAACCTGTTAGAAGAAGATTTTCTGTTGGAGTGAATGCACAGAGAGTGATAAACTCCAACAGAAGTAGGAAAAAGAAGATCTACTTAATGTAGCCAAAGGAACAAAAATGTGTGGCTTCTACGTTGGAAGAAGCTGAAGTAACTAAAATACTACTTCGCAGTAGTACTTGTATGGGAAGATGTAAAGACAAAGAGTATAGACTTGATATAGGACTGGAGATGGAAAATTATGAATAGATAGATGTAACTTGAATAGCTAGCTCAATATGCAAGAGAATGGCCACTTGACACTCAAGGAAGGATTCGGCCAATTTGCACGGCTATTTCTGGCTGGACAATAAATTAAAGGAAATGACAATGATGGCTAGAAAAGAAGATATTAAGACACTGTTGACAAAGTAGATAAGGTAAATATAATAATATAATGAAAATAGAATAAATTTTTGGGCGCCAGAAGAAGGATAACTGGGTTAACCCTCTTCCAGGTATTCTACGCTGCTATAGAGTATATTAAATTTGTAGTACAAGTAGGTTAAATGTTATTAAAGATTATTAAGTTATAAAATATATTATCAAGATAAAGGAGTAATAAGAAAAAAAAATCACAATAAATGTATATTTATTGAATGTAACTACCAGATTTTCACAATCTCCGAGTTAAGACAAGTAACTAGTATGTAACTCTAACATGACAAAAAAAAATACTAGTGAAAGTCATTTACAGAATTACCTTACAAATATAATCTAAGAATAATCTTAATAAGGTTAGAAAATCTGAATAAGGGTACCTCTAATACAGAAAGTACAACTTACACTTGGTTAGCAGTAACTACCCTCACCCAATAACAATGGTACGAATATCATACGTACACTTAATTCAATACTACCTGATAATATGAACAAGATATTTAATATATGTATGTACAACTCAATGAGTTGACGGGTACCAAGTCCCTAAGTGAACCAACGGAGTTCTGGATACCAAAGATCCTTTTACCGACTCGTGGTTCTTAATAATAATGGCAAGTAAAACTAGTACCTTCCTGAGGGGATGGGTACTAGGGATTTATTCGAATTTAATATAAAAATTAATAGTTAAAGTTAAATAATTTGAATAATAGAAATTTTTAATGATATTTGAAGTTAATTTGAAAAATTTAATTTAAAATATACTAAAATAATTAAAGGAGTTTAAATAGTTATATAAAAGGGAAACAAGCCAAAGAATAATAAAAAAAATATAAGAGTACCAACACTATTGTATGGGAAAGTATCTGAGCTCAGAGATTCTCACCATGGAGGTTACGCAGCTTTAGGGAACGCTATCAATTATTATACTGTTCTGTAATACTATAAAAATCTTGAAAAGGGAAAGGTTATGTGCAATAAATTTATAAAGTACCTATATGAATAAACTAAGTATCCTGAAAATCACAAAAAACAGTCTAAATTTTTACTTAGAGCAAACCGAATGTTCATCAACACAAACCCCTTTTCACAATCTTCCAATGTTCCTTGCGGTGCGTTCCTTGCTGTGTATTCCCCAAATTGACCGGGATGCAATGAGCACAAGGGGGTGCTAACTCCCTCTTGCAACTGTCCTGCTGGAGGTACAAGAAAACAGGTGGAAAAAAAACCAGTTGAAGGTACAGGCGAAAAAGATAGATATGGAGATCTTCCAGGCTGGTCTCCTAGTGACCGTCTCTCTAGAAGTGGTCTACCTTGGTGGTCTTAGGTTTTCTTTTTTTTTATGATTTCATAGTGGTGGCAGGCCGGAACTCATTTTAAATCTGCATTCAAATTCTTCAACTTCGTATTCACTAATAACTTTATATTCCCTAATGCTGGATGGATTCAATCTTTAATTATAATTTGGATCTTGAAATTGTGGGTAAAATATCCGACACACTTCTAGAAAGCCAATGCCCTCTCGTTAGCTGGCTGACGATCTCCGTGGGCAATTCGATTCCCCTCTCCCATCGATACGCTGTCAAACGCAAGCAAACCAATGTTGCCACACTTAAAATGTGACGTCACAAGCATTTAAAATTCTGTGATGGTGTTATGTTATATTTTAATAACCATTGAAAGAAAATAATTCTAAAAATAATGAAATAATATCTTCCCATCAATAATGGATTCTATAAGGGGCGGAACGTCACAATACCACGAAAAAAATGGAACAATAAAGTGATACCGAACACGCTGAATCTGATCAGACATGACAACTTGGAGACAACCAGAACGTGACAGACAATATTGGAAGCAAAAATTACATGAGACTAAGATATAATTTGAGTTAAAGCAACATTGAAAAGAAATTCTTCAGTCAATGTGTTCACTAACAAATTTGAATCATAACTCAATAACAATTTTTTTAAAAATTATAGTTAGGTAGTAGGTATCGCTCATGTAGATTATAGCTCTCAATACGACCATTCAATACCCCGTATAGTATAGAAAACATTAATTGCAGTAATATTCAAACGATTGTTGATTATAAAGTGCACTTGAATAAAAACTCAACTTTTACTTTTTAAATGTATTCTTAATCAGATGATGGCATACCACCATCAGCAGCGGAGTCCCCAAGAAGCAGTGTCAACGACCCATGCACTCGAACAAATCGGAGTCTCAGTGCTGCAGAAAATGCTGCTCCACGGCGCACCATGTGCCTGCCGATGGACTGAAAGGCATGAAGTTTCATAGAAAAGCTAGGGCGTTGTTGCCGCTTCGTTTTGCTAAGAAAATGTGATGCTTGGCTTTTAAAAAAATTAGGTTTTTAAGCTCTAAAAGAACAGATCCGCATTGTTTTATAACTTAACTTTGACAATTTTTTTATTTGTTTTAAATTTCTATTTGGTCCTCAGTGTTCCAACAAAAGAGCTTTTCGAATCAAATCAACTTTCTCGAATCATGTCAACAACTTTTCCTGATGCTCAATGAATTAAAATTGAATTATCTATTATTTTTCTTCTTATATTTAGTTTTGGGTCTGTTCTTGTCTGATCTTAGGGCTATAAGTCAGATTTTAAAGGGTTTTCTAGTGGTCTAGTAGTCTAGTCTAGTAAATATTTTTTTGAAATCCCTTGCTATTCTGTTTAGTCCACCACTACCCATTTGTATACTATATGCGGGTTTCATTCCCGTCTTCTTTATATTCCATCACGCAATATTCTGGATGGTACAGACTCTATTTCGGTTATATCTGCTCCCATTGCTATCGCTTTTGTAATTATTGGCCTAGGAAATGATTTATTTACGCATATTTTCCTATCTGTTTTTGTGTTTTTATTCCTCCATATGACATTTTTCATACAATCTCAGATATAAGCTGCTTTCTTTGTAAGGTTTCTGTAGCTAGACATTTATAATCCCAGGTACTCGAATGTCGAGACTTTCATTATTTCGTAGTGTCGAGCAGGGCCGCCGAGAGGGATGAGCGGGCCCCGGTAAAAAGTGAAGGGCGGGCCCCCGGCAAAATGTGAAGGGCGGACCCCCGGCAAAAAGTGAAGAGAGAAAAAAATTGTTTAATTTTTAAAGAAATAAAATTATTAATATTAGGTTTGTTCTAGCAAACAGTCAAACTAGTCAGAAACCGTCAGCAAACAGTTGGTCAGTGAGAAAACATAATACAGTCACCAGTGCTATCCCCTCTACTCGCGCTGGCCCACTATTCGCTGATGGTTTCAAACCGTTTGAAACTGATGCTAGAACAAACCTAATAATAAACATCTTAAATATAAATTTTATCAAATTTTGATTATATTTAGAATAGTGAAGAAAATATACAGGTGCTTTTCGAATTTTCTGATTGGCAAAAATGTCTCTAATTTTCGAAAAATCGCATGATTTTGCCAAATCATTCTCAATTCACAAACTTGATAGGCAGCTAACCGATCCTGTTTCATTGTAGCTATCATTACCTCATAGCGTTTTTTATGCAAAAGAAAACTAAAGGATCTTTCTACTTCTGCGACTGTCACCGGTAATGTGCAAAATATTAACGCAGTAACGATTCAAATTTGAGATTTGAAATTGAGATTTTGCTTAATAAAATTAAACAAATCAAATTTGTTTAATTTTATTAAGCAAATCTATTGGAGAAAGTTGAGATTCACCAATATTATCCTTGTAGGTATATCGCTCTCAAATAAAAAATTTCATCTATCAGTTCTTCACTGATGTCTTCTTTATAAAGCTCGCGCAATACATATATCATTTTTTTTCTTAATATTGTCGTCATCTATATCTCGGAATATCCACAAAATATTAAATAGCGAATGAATTTTATTTTCCTCATTAAATCTTCTGGTTAAATTGTTTATTATATGACAATATTAAAAAATATTTCCCAGCGAAATATTGCGTCGGGCTCAAAATTTTCAGTCGCATCACTACTAGGCCCAGGCAAATCATCAAAAAATCTCACAGGCTTTTTGCGCCGTTTTTCTTTATTTGATGTAAATTCTGGATTTATTCCATAATTGCTGGTAACTAATTTAGATTCTTCAAAATAGATTCTTCTGATTTTTTGTAAATATTCTAGAAGCCCTGATATATTTTTAATCTCCATATCCATACCATAGTTTTATCTGACTGCACTGTAGTATTTGACTCATGTGATTTATTGCTGTTAAAATTTTAAACAAAATCGATTAAAGGTCATAATATTAAATATAGCCGAGTATTATCTAATTAAACTCATTATGGACATAAAGTGAAGAGCAAAAAAAGGGAAAAATTACGTCTTTGGTCTGGTCGACGCCGGGCCCCTTACATCGCCGGGCCCCGGTAAAATGTACCGGCTGTACCGCCCTCTCGGCGGTCCTGGTATCGAGGTTATTTCATCGTTATTACTATTTTGTTTTGTTTGCTCTCCATTGCTACCACTGAAGATATGGTCTTAGATGTTGATAATCCCATATGCTCATATTGTGTCCAAGACGATATTTTGAGTGTTCCTTCCATTCGCTCTAGTTATTCGTTATCTTCGTTATCTGAGGATAACAGAAGTTTTATTTATTTCTGCCCAGCTCATATGTGCTGTATTTTTAGTTACTTCTATTATTTTTTCCATTACTATAAACTGAAAAGTAGTAAACTCAAAATATATACCTGTCTAAATCCCGATTTTTTTGTGTTAATATGCTCCACAATGCAATGCTCCGAATCCGCTTACACAATGTATATAAATTTTGGTTGATAATGGTTTTGTAATACGACCGATCTTATGATAGTACATATTTATATTGATATCTATAGCAATATAATTTATATTATAAATTATAAATAATTTATATTCTTCTTCTTCTTATACTTGTAGATCTGTCGATCTGTTAATTTCGACGTTGAAGTATTTCTTGAGAGGTAGACTGCCAGCTATCTCTCCATCTTTTTGGTGGTCTCCCCGGTGGACGCTTGCCTGCTGGTTTTCCTTCTAGAGCAATTCTTGGTAGTCTGTGCTCCTCCATTCTTTTTACATGACTGAACCATTCTCTTCGTCTTTGCCTGCCCCATCTGACTACATCTTGCACGCCACATTGTTCCCTGATGATGTTGTTTCGTATTCTATCTCTTCTTGTCTTCCCTGCTATTGCTCTTAGTGTCTTCATTTCGGCTGTTCGTAGCAGGCTTTTGGTTTTATTTGTGTCTTCTCTTGATTCAATGCCATAGGTCATAACAGGTCTGATGCAAGTTTTATAAATTCTAACTTTGCTGTCCATTCTCATATATGGGTTATTCCAGACCACATCTCTCAAACATCCGGACAAGACAGCGGCCTTGTTAATTTGTCCTCTTAGGTCTCTGGCTGGGTCATGATAACTTGATAACTCTACGCCTAGATATTTGAACTGGTTTAGTTGTTCTATGGGTTTCCCCTCTACCACTATCATCACACAGACAAATTTGTCCACTGTCGGACATAGGCCTCCTCAAGATGTCTCCACCCTTCTCTGTCCTGGGCAGCTGCAATCCAGTTTGTCGCTATTCTCTTAATATCGTCGGTCCATCTGGTAGGTGATCTTCCACGACTTCGTTTGTCCGCCCTTGGCCGCCACTCTAAGATCTTCCTTGTTCATCTGTTGTCTCTCTGTCTTGCGACGTGTCCTGACCATTTCCACTTCAACTTCGTAATGCGCTTTATGATGTCTTCCACTCCAGTTCTTCGCCGTAACTCATCATTTCGTATTCTGTCTCTCAAAGTTAGGCCAAGCATGGATCTTTCCATTTTTCGTTGTGCTACTTTTAATTTTCTTATTGATGTTTTAGTCAATATTAGTGTTTTAGCTCCATAAGTAAGCTCTACCACTAGTTTGCATCTAATTGGGTCTTTCGCAATGGTAATGCATTTTGTTTTCTGCGTAGATATGTTCATGTTGAGTCGTCGATATGCTTGATAGAATCGATAAAGTTCTCTTTGTAGGTCATCGTCGTCCTCTGCAATCAGGGCTGCGTCATCCGCATAGCACACTATACTGATTCTACTGTGGCCGAGTCTGTATCCTAGTTTTAACGGTTTTACATCTTCTATTATTTCATCCATTAGCATATTGAATAGAAATGTACTGAGGCTGTCTCCCTGCCTGATTCCTCCTGGAGTTGGTATGTTGGCCGTAGTGGTGTCGTTTGTTTTAATTTTTGTCGTGTTGTTATTTTTCATTTGTTTTATGACTTCAACAATATTTGCCGGTATCCTTTTTTGCTTAATTTTCTTTATTATATCGCTAAGTCTGACTCTATCAAATGCTTTCGTTAGGTCTACGAAGCAAATATATGCAGGTTTGTTATATTCTATCGACTTCTCTTTCACTTGTTTCATGACAAATATTGAGTCCGTCGTCGACCTGTCTTTTCTGAATCCTTGCTGTTCTTCTCTGTTCTTTATCTGTGATTCCAGTTTATCCTTGAGTATGCCTGTGTATAACTTCATTGTCGTATTTAAGAGAGTTATTCCTCTGTAGTTGTCCGGGCATGATCTTTGTCCTTTCTTAAAAATCGGTATTGTGATACTGGTCTGCCAATCTTGTGGTATTTCTGCTCTGTCTAAGATTTTGTTTAACAATGTAATTTATATTATATCTGCCAAAGTAAAAATTTTACATTAAGATGGGTATGTCGATGGGTATGTCGATGGCCATTGTCAGTATAACAATAAAAAAGTTGAACGCAGATTGTGCAGTCAAAATCTTACCCAAATAATGGCGCAGAAAACCTACAACAACTGAAGACAAATCTTTAGATAGTTGTGGTGAGTAAAGAAAATTCATATTTAAGTGGTAACAAAATTAGGAATTATATTTGATAATAACAAAAATAATAATCAGAATTGAAATAGCACATAAACTAGACAACGTGCAAAGCGGATTCAGAAAAGGGCGTAACACACAAATATTTTATTTACCATGAAACAAGTAATTGAGAAAGCATTAAGGAAAAAAAGGATATCTACATTTTTTTTATCAACATCGAAAATGCATTATAGGAGACAGCCTGGATAGGAAACAAGTAAGCGAAGAATTCTCAACTATTTGAAACAACGCAAGGAGTTAGTCCAGGGAAGTAGTTAAGCCCAGTACTTTTTATAAATGTAATAGAAGGGATAGTTAAAGAATGTTAGAAAACATTTAAAAAATATAGGATGGAATAGAATGCAAATCATAAATGCAAGGATATTCGTACTTACAGGTAAACTAGTAGTATTCGCCGAAACATCAGGAAAGCTGACTTACAATCTAGAGAATTGAACTCAGAAGCAACCTAAATGTAAATAAAGAGAAGACTCAGACAATGAAAATAACAAGAAAAAAGACATGGAAGACTTAATCGAAGTGCTGATAGATGACAAAAAAGAAAGCAAACAAATATATGGGAACAGTAATAAATATCAGAGGAAGCATCGAAGATGATCTCAACAACAGACTAGACACTACAGAAAAGCTAGGTATTTCAAGGACTAAATATAGGATTGGTCAACAACAAAGAAATACCAAGAAAAACAAAGATGATAATATACGGATCAATATATAGCCAAGATTGACATACGGAGCAGAAACACCAAAGTAGGATACAACCAGTAGAGATAAAATACATCAGAGGAACGATAGGGCCAAGAAGAACAGATAGACTTAAAAATGAAGAAATAAGAAACAAACTTAAAATAAAACCGCTCTTTGTCACAATAAAGAAATCGTTTGGTCATTTCTTTATTGTGATCAATGTGGGAAGCTAAACCAATAGGGAAAAATGGAAGGTGCCGACCAATAAAGGAGTGGAACAGCGAGATAGCACAAATACATTACAAAATAAGGGTAAATATTGGCAACAAGTAACACAAATGACGAAGAATAGAAAGAATTTGTAAATAAAGTAAAAATATTACACTAATATATCTTCAGAACCATATTATGTGTAGTTGTGGCATATAAATTTCTAATGCTTTCCATTGTAGTGGAAATGATTTCATATAAACACTCTGGCAACACAATAGCTGCGTTTATAAGAGGTGCATTCGTGTAGTTTAAAACTGTTTCTAATGCAGAAGGTATTCATTCTACAAATAATTATAGATAAAGTCGATTTCTTCATGTTCATATCTAAAGTATGTAATATATTTAGGTTCGAATAAGTAGAACTTAAATGATATTATCAGTAGTAATTGCACAAGAGCTCTAAAATTCTATATTAATTTTAGAGATCGAGTGCAATTTGTTGCGATTATTTCATGAATAAAACTGTTGAAAACCAAAATTTTATTGTAATTTATTTATGTAAGTACAAATTAATACAATTAAACACACAGTTGTTATAAATATTTGACGGTTGAAAGTCATCACTTCTTCTTCTTCTTTTTGTTTTTGGTTTCGCTGCAAGGCGATTACCAGCACGCTTTATAGGCGACCTTGACGTGTCTGGCTCTAAGCCATACCAAAATCGCTGACTATGTTCTTGTAAGGAAGCTTTTGATGAGGTGTGATGATTATAATTAAATGAGATTAATTGGGTCAGGTTAAGTATGATTAAAAATTAAAACATAAATTAAATGACAAATAACAACATATAACACGAATACATATACAGTCGGAAAAATGAAAGAATACCCATGAACGAACATAATAAAACACGCTGTATTTTCCTGTCCCCGTGCCACAAAGAAAATTGACCATCGCAAGTTCATGTAATAATAATTATTACATGTATTTGCGCTGGTCAATTTTTTGTGTGACACGGTGACAGGAAAATACAGCGTGTTTTATATGTTCGTTCATGGGTATTCTTTAATTTTTCCTACTGTAAACAGTTGAGCCTTGCAATTTGTAAGCTTATTTTGTTAATTGCTAGAAAACGCATTGCAGTTTATAAGCTTATTTGGTTAATTGCAAGAAAACGCATAATTATATTGACTGATTCTTCCGTTAAGGAACTTAGAATACTGTATATAGAGAGCGGTGTTTTGAAGTTCATGGAAATGAATTTTGTGTATATATCAAAATTAGGAATCACATTAATCGGGCATTCAATAAAGATGTGGTTTAGATCCTCGAGGCGACCACATTCACAAAAAGGATTATCTTTTATATTCATTTTATACAGATGTTGTTTTGTTAAACAATGACCTGTGCGCATTCTAATGATGATGGTAGTGTGTCTTCTATTTCTATATGGAAAATTTGTCATCACTTTTATAATTTTTAAAACATTAATTCTCATTAATGTCTCATTAATGTTAGCCGAGTCCATTTTACATTTCCATCTATATCTGTCCCTCGGAGATCATTATCTAAGCCTTCTCTTTCGATGTGTGGTCAATCTCCAGATATTTTACAACTTTTTCTTACCCTTACGTAATAGATATTTTTTTTGCTAACAAAAGAAGCCATCTACTTCATTAATTTAATTGAATACGTTCAAGTTTTGAAGCATCATCAGTTCAAAGACAATTTGTAAATTTTTTTAGTTGTTACACGTAAAATAAACTAGGCCTGGATTCCGCGTACCAAAAAAAAGTTTATTAATAGCAAGCTGAAAATTTGTTAATAGCTTAACGGTGTCTAGTCGGACAAACTGTAATGTACGGGAACACTGGAACAGGGGAATTTTTAATTTTGGAATGTGTCATCCTGACAAGTTTATAATTGTGAAAACTAGCAGGTTGTTAAGTTGATTCAATAGCAAACTTTATATTATAATATATGAAAAAAATGTTTGTCCGACAAATATGTTGGCCATTTTAATAAGTTCAACACGTAGAACATGTCAAATGACAGGAATTATATTGGTGGTAAATAGCAGCCTGATTTTTGCATGAGAGTTTAATGAAAGTATTACAAATCAATTGGAAGTTCTGTCCGACAAAATACATGGGACATTTTCGTAATCTGACGTTCGAAACCTGTAACCTGTTCCACAATTAAAACTTCCCCTGTTCCAGTGTTCCCTTACATCAAAGTTTGTCCGACTAGACACCGTTAAGCTATTAACAAATTTTCAGCTTGCTATTAATAAGCTTTTTTGGTACGAGGGATCCAGGCTTAAACGACTTAACGAAAAACTAAAACTAAAACCGAGCACTACTGTTCATTACTTATTGTCTAGTGATATAAGTTTGCCTAAGTTCGTAAATATAGGTCTTGGACCCACACTTAAAAAATAATTGATTTCATCCCTCATTAGACTTTTCTGTTTCGGAAAATTTTCAGGGGGGGTCGTTTCGTAAATAATTAAATATAGACGTTACTAGACTTTGGTGCGTCCAACAACTGGAGTATCCTTAAAGATTCGTCAGACAATATTACCAGCTAGTTGTAATAATATTTTATCAAACAATCCTGGAAAAATCAGCTGTGAGGGTATAAATTTGATGACTCTTTATGATGCGTGCGCTCCCCATATGGGTAAGTTATAAATGATGATTGATGATTTTTATGCAGGATTGTTTGATAAACATACTTACAATTTACTTGTAATATTGTCCGACAAATTCTTAAGAGTACTCCAGCTGTATAGAAAAGTTGTCAGACTCGACATGAATAGATGAATTAAAAATGTCTCGTGTGGGAGTCATTTTTTTTAATCCTGAGAAAATTAATAAACATGTTTACATTATTACCGACGGCCGAAAATTCCTTAGAATAAACAAAAATTTTCTTTTGAATAAGATATTTGAAATAAAAATCACACTAAATTTTCTCTTTTTTTTTTCAGGGCCTTTCGGCCCTCGGTAATAATGTAATCTTTCATTCTCCTTTTAAATTTTTCAAAAATATTTATTAGTTTTCTCTGCAATTAAAGCATTTAAAATGCATTGGTCTGAGATTTCGCGCCTACCCCCTTAAACAGAAATAGAAAATAACTAATGACATTGAAGAAAGTATAATAACAATAACGTATAAAGGATGAACAGTCGGAAAAATAAGAAACCATTTCATGTATGTGGATTGGATCTGCCTCTTTTAGCCGATAGAATACCATCTTCAATTGCCATTCTTCTATAAGATATTTAAACAATAATTATCTCATTTAAGTCAAACAGTTATCATCAAATAGGACCTTTCGATCTACATTATCTGGAGGAGAGTTTTTAGAATCTCTAGTATTGAGATATATATTAAAAGAATATAAATATGATGCATTACATATAAACTATAATCTGATTTATCACCAGATAAATAATTATAGTAGCATTTTCAATCTATCATAAAAAGTATGCCTACGCCACTTAGTGTTGACAATTATTCTTGAATATTTGTTGGTGTTGTTGGTGAAAGGGAAAGTGCAGAGAGAGAACCACTTTGGCAGCAACGAGCTGCTGCTGGCGTTTAATGCACTTTCTTTACTTTCTATTTAATGATGCGACCAGCAGGGGGAACTATGTAGCTACGAGGTTTTTGTCTATCAATGGAAATAAGCGTTTTGAATTTGCATAAACACAGCCTACCGGCCAAGTTATAGGATTTTTTTTATATAATATTTTCTTCTTTTATAGAAAATTTTAATAAAGATATGTTAATTGGTTAATCTGTTATAATTTGATATGCTTTGTGCCATTTGAAATAGAAAACAGAAATAGCATCGTTTAAGTAGTGTATAAGAAATAAGGATTATATTTTTTTAAACTATACTTATAACTACTCTTTGCTATATAGATTCCAACTAAAAGAAATATACTGAAATGATTGATAAAATACTATTGTCTTCTATATCACGTAACCTTGTATCATTTGACGCCAATCCGTCGTCATCTTGGTATATTTCGAAAATGATTCATCTTCAGTACGTAGATACAAACTCTTCTGACTCTTCGCCTTCAATTAGTACAATAGAAACATTGGTTGCTGAATTTAAACGTGGCCGTAAAAGCTTTGAAAACAATTCACACCAAGGACGTCGAAAATAGCAACAACACTAGAAATCGTAAAAAAATACAGGATATCGTATTGGAAAATGCTCGAGTGACTGAAAGAGATTTAGTAGAAGCCCTCGACATCATATTGGACAGTATAAGCAATATTTTGACTAATACTCCAGGGAAATAAGGCAAAAATATACCATGTTCGGGACACTTGAGCAGCCAGGTTGCAAATGGGTTTTTTTGGGTACTATATACCTAATACATTATACATACAAAAATGCCTGTCACAGTTCGGACGAAAAATTTAGTTATTAACAAATAAGTGTCAAAAGTGGCAGTTTTTTCGTTTAAATCGCTACGGGTAAAAATAGGGTAATTAAATATCTTATTTATACTATTATTCTTTTAGTAGATGAGCCAAGGTTTAAAATGGCAGTTTTTTAATTTCGGTTCGATCATTTGTTGCTTCAGAAATTGCAAAATAAGACTAAAATTTTGAAAATAAAAAAATTGCTATCACTTTTGTGAAAATGATCTTAAGACTTTCATATTACACAAAAAGTTGAGACAAACATTCCATATAATGCAAAAAAAAATTTTAAGACGATTGGTCAATTAGTTTAAATTTTATTCGATTTGTTTTTCCCAATGAGCTCTTTCTTCGCAATATTGTTGTTCAGAAACTAGTAATGTAATAGCAATTCTGTGATAACCACATAAAAGAAGAAGAGTCATGTTTTCAAAGTATTTTAAAAAAATCATTAAAAAGTCATTTTTATTATTCCGAAAACATTTTACTAAAGTAGGGTCATTTTTAGTTCATAAACAATTTGAATAACTTTGTTAATATTGACTGTAGATTAAAACTACTTTGGGATTTGGAAATCTGGTACAGTAGAGCGTCGATAATCCGAACCCTGGTAATCAATGCAAAAAAAATTAAGAATGCAAAAAAAAATTATAAAATTAAGAAATATGATCGCGGACCGAATTTTTGGATTTAATATGACAATATGGGCAAAATATGACCGCGGATTTTTGTTTTGTTTATGCAGAAATACATACAATATATTTGTTTATTATGCAGGTGAGGTGTTTTATTCCTTATAATTAAAACGTATGTACATAATATGTACTATGTTTATGAGCTTTGTATGTATTTTGAACATATGTTCGATAATCCGAACAATTTGATAATCCGAACTACCCCTGTACCAATTAGTTCGGATTATCGACGCTCTACTGTATGTTTATACAAATTTTCAAAAAAACACTTTTTGCCTACGTTAATTACAGTCAAAGTTAGCCACTTTTTTTATTTAATTGATAGCTACTTTGTTTATAACAATTAAGCAACCCAACTAGCGCCATTTCGAAGCTGAAGGTATATAGTTTATGTGTAAAAGTTTGAGTAAACTTTAAACTTCAACAGAGTTGTTAATAAAGCTTTAAAAATAACGTTCTAACGAAATCGATTTGTGGTCGGTGGAAATGAATTATTAAAATCCGGGCACTCAAAAATGAAACTGATTCTTCAAACATATGCTGCGATTAATATCTCCAGAGCTTGTTGATGGATTTTGATCATAATTTTTTTAAATTGTATGTACTCGTAGTCTTGTAGAGTACGTTATGTACGTAAATCCCCAACTAACATTTCAAAATGTTAGGGGGAGTTCCCCTTATCACTCAGGGATATGAAAAATAGATTACGACCGATTCTAATGCCTACCGGATATACATATATAATTTCATAAAAATCGGTCAAGCGGTCTCGGAGGAGTATGACAACTAACACTGTGACAGGAGAATTTTATAGATGTAAATATATAGATGGGTATTAGCAAATAGGGGTTGGTGATGGAAAAGTGTAAATTAAGGGTTGTATGTATTTTTTAATCCTACATCATATAAAATTAAGGTAGACAATTGTGTCCAAAAAAATTTAAACAAATGTCAGGGGGGCAACCCCCCTTATAACTTATGGGTATGAAAAATAGATTAAACCTATTCTCAGCCTCATAGGATATACTTGTAAAATGTCATAAAAATCGGCCAAGCCGTTTCGGAGTAGTACGGTAACTAACACTGTTACAGGAGAATTTTATGTATATCGAAGTAACTGTGAATTAAATAATAAAAGTGGCTAACTTTGACCGTAATTAACATAGGCGAAAAGTTTTTTCAATATTAACAAAGCTATTCCAATTGTTTTCAAGCCAAAAATGTCTCTACTTTAGTAAAATGTTTTCGTAGTGACAAAGATAACTTTTTAATGATTTTCTTCGATCATTTGAAAACAAGATTATTGTTCTTTCATGTGGTTTTCACAGAATTTCTATATAATTATTATTTTCTGAACAATAACATTACAAAAAAGGGTAACTCTTTGGGAAAAACAAATTGAATAAAATTTAAACTAATTGACGAATCGTCTTAAAATTTTTTGTGCAGTATATGGACCCTTTGACTCAACTTTTTGTGAAATATAAAAGTCATAAGGTCACTTTCGCGAAAGTTATAGCAAATATTTTATTTTCGAAATTTTAGTTTTATTTTGCAATTTTCGAAGCAACAAATTATCGGACCAAAATTAAAAAACTGCCGTTTTAAACATTGGCTCATCTACTAAAATAATACTATAAATAAGATATTTAATTATCCTATTTTTATCTGTAGCGATTTAAACGAAAAAACTGCCATTTTTGACCCTAATTTGTTAATAACTAAAATTCTCGTCCGAACTGTGACGGGCATTTTTGTATGTATTAGGTATATAGTACCCAAAAAACCCATTTGCAACCTGGCTGCTCAAGTGTCCCGACAAAAACCTTATTTCCCTGGAGTATAAAGTATTGGTTTTCAGAAAGCTGTGTTCGTAATGGATGCCGCATTCGCTAACAATGGAACAAAAACACATTCGAATGCGACTTTGTCAGCAACATTTAAAGCGTTTTCGGAAGTATAAACTGAATTTTGTGCATCAATTTCTCACTATAGTTGAGACGGGTCTATTACTATGATCTTCAATCAAAACAAGACGCTATCAAGTGGTGCGAGCCTGCTTTTTCGGCTTCGAATCTTCGAAACAAGTTTGTGCCAATAAATCCGCCGAGGTGTTAGCATCAGTTTTTTTGGGATGCAAAAGGAATTGTGTTTGATGGGCCAAACGGCTAAATACCATGTATTTTCTTTTTGAACAGTTTATGTTTAGACCAAACTCTCTTCCCACTGTGTCAATGGCATTTAAAAGGTGTTGTAATCCACTCATATCATCACTTAAAATAACTGTATCGTCTGCATATCTGATTGCACCGCGTCCTTAAATATTCTATCTGAATATAAATTGAATAACAGTGGGGACAGCATACAACTCTGTCTGACACCTCTTTGTATTTTTCATATTTCTGTTGATTTCCCATTTATGCAAGCTGTCGCTGTTTGACGCCAGTATAATTTTTCTATGATTCGTACATCTTGACTATCAACTCCTTTATCCTTTAATATTTTAATTAATTTGTGATGTTGTACTCGATCAAAGGAGTTCTCATAGTCTATAAATACAGCAAAGACGTCTTTCCTTTGATCTCGGCATTTCTGCAATAATACATTTAGTGCAAAGAGTACGTCCCGGGTTCCCAGTCCATTTCTGAAGCCAAATTGTGTTTCATCCTGGTCTTCTTCACATTTATCTTTGATTCTACACTGTGGATGATACGTAGAAAGATTTTCAAAGTGTGGCTCATAAAGCTTATCATTCTATAATCGCTACAGTTTTTCGGCCGTTGTTTTTTTGGTAGGGTTAAGAATTCGGATTTTAACCAATCTTCAGGAATATCACCAGTCGAATAAACATCATTGAAAAGTTTGACTAGTATTCCAACGTTTTCCTCATTTTTCTTGTTTTTTTCTTTTCAACGGCTTTCTTGTTTTTTGCCAATTTTATAGCATGTAGTATTTCTGATTTTAGTATTTCTGGTCCTTCACCAGGCTCCTTAGCTCCAAGCAAAATTAAGAAAAAGGAATGGATGACAAACGAAATTTTGGACCTCATGGAGGAAAGGCGAAGAAATAAAAATAACAAGACAAAATACAAAGAAGTGAACAGTGAGATTAAAAGAAAAATTAGAGAAGCCAAAGAGAAGTGGGTTCTGGAAAACTGCAAGGAAATAGAAGAATATGAAAGAAAGTACGATAGCTTTAACATGCATAAAAAGATCAAGGAAATAACAGGTAAAAAAGTGAAACAAGCATCCATCGTAAAAGACAACAAAGGTAAAATAATTACAGATTTAAATGAAAAACTGGCAAGATGGACAGAATACATTGAATAACTTTTTGCAGACGAAAGACCAGGAATAACAGTGGCAGAACCTGTAGACGACACAACAGGGCCTGAAATCCTAAAAAGCGAGATATAATATGCTATAAGGAACACTAAAGGGGGTAAAGCTGCAGGACCAGATGAAATTCCTGTAGAATTGTTGAAACTTATAGACGACGACACACTTGAAATAATGGTGAACCCCTTTAACACAATTTATAGAACAGGCATCATACCAAAGAAATGGCTCTCCTCTACTTTTGTCACAATCCCGAAGACGAATAACGCCAGAGAGTGTTCAGACCACAGAACTATAGCATTGATGAGCCACACACTGAAAGTATTTTTAAAAATAATTCACAAAAGAATATTTAATAAACTAGAAGAGGACATAAGCGCCACACAGTTTGGATTCAGAAGTGGACTGGGAACACGGGGAAGCTTTGTTTGGTCTGAGTGTGTTAATGCAAAGATGTTTGGATGTAAACCAAGACCTCTACGTAGGTTTTATAGATTTTGAGAAGGCCTTCGATAAAGTCAGACACCAAAAGCTGTATGAAATCCTAAGAAGCAAAAACATCGACAGTCGCGACATTAATATTATATCCAGGTTGTATTGGGGACAAACAGCAAAAATCAAGGTTGATAATGAATTAACCGAAGAAATTGAGATTCGTCGAGGTGTGCGTCAGGGTTGTGTGCTTTCTCCACTACTATTCAATATATATAGCGAAACAATATATCAGGAAGCACTCCCAGAGCAAAATATTGGTATGAACATTAACGGAGAGTTAATTAACAATATACGATACGCTGATGACACGCTAATAGTAGCAGATAACCTAGCAAATTTACAGTATTTGATGGAAAACGTAAACACTCATGCCAATAAATACGGTCTAAAACTGAACATCAAAAAGACTAAATTCATGATTGTAACGAAGAAACTATACACCAATGTGAATTTAACAATAAATAATCAGCCAGTTGAAAGAGTTACGTCCTACAAATATTTAGGGGTTGGCTTCACTGATACTAATGACCAGACAAGAGAAATCAAGAGGCGAATGGAGATAGCGAGACAATCGTTTGTCAAAATGAAAAAGTTCCTATGCAGCCGGGACATAAATATAAACTTAAGAACAAGAATGTTGAGGTGCTATGTTTTCTCCGTTCTGCTGTACGGCATGGAAGCTTGGACGCTGAAAAAGATAAACATCAAAAACATTGAGGCATTCGAGATGTGGTGTTACCGGAGAATGTGGAAAATACCATGGACAGAAAGAGTAACAAATCAAGATGTTCTGCTGAAGATGGGGAAGCAATGCGAAGTCATAAAAACCATACAAACGAAAAAAACTGGAATATCTAGGTCACATAATGAGAGGAAAAAGTACTCTCTGCTAAGACTCATCATCCAAGGAAAAATCTCGGGAAAGAGAAATGTGGGACGTAGGAGGATTTCCTGGTTGCGAAATTTAAGAGAGTGGTATGGGTGCAGTTCAATACAGTTGTTCAGAGCTGCAGCCAACAAAGTTAAGATTGCTGTGATGGTAGCCAACCTCCGATAGGAGACGGTACTGCAAGAAGAAGAAGGTCCTTCACCTTCATCTAAAGTCTCCAGTTCTTCGGGTCTATCATCATTATACAGTACATTTATATAATTATACCAGGTAGTTCGAATTTCGTGTTCGTCTATTATCATTTTTCTTGACGAGTCGGTTATAGTACGTGGAGTTTTCTTATGATCTAGCTTTGCAGGCCACACTGCTAGACAAAAAGACCAACGTTAGAATGCAACAATACAACATTGGAGACCTTACGAAAGTAAACGACCGAGAGGAAGACCACAGATGAGGTGGGTTGATGATATTAAAAGAGTAGCCGGAACACATTGGAAATATGTTGCTCAGGATAGAGACCGATGCAAAGAGTTGGGAGAGGCCTATATCCAAACTTGGACGATAGAAGGCTAAGGAGAAGAAAAAGATTGAGAACAAAAGTGTTTTCAGTGTTTTATTGTTAGATAAAAAAAGGTTGAATCCATCATTATTTAGTCAGTAATAGGTTATTTATGCCAGGTTGCACCAACAAATCTTAACCTTAAGCTCAGCGGCGGATCTAGCATCGTTAAGAGGGGGGGCCGATTGGCTAAAATGAAAATCGGATCGAAGAACTGAAAAATACCTGTTTAGTAATTTTTAAAAATCTATCGAATGACACCAAATACGACCCCCTACTGCAACCCCTGGAGGTGGGGTGGGGCTCAATTTATAATCGTAAATGGAAACACCCAGTTTTTATTGCAGATTTGGATTCCTTACGTAAAAGTAAACAACTTTTATTCGAGACATGTTTTCTATTCTATAGAAATAGAATAATATTGAAATAGTCTGTCTCGAGAAATACACTTCCAAATGAAAAACTAAAAAACACGTGTTTAGCATTTTTCAAAAACCTATCGAATGACACCGTGTCGTGTTTTTTGGCATTCGCATTCGATAGGATTTTGAAAGATATTCAACATGTGTTTTTTGATTTTTCATTTGAGAGTGTGTTTCTATAGATATTAAACAATTTCTATAATATAAATTACCCATGGTATCACGATAAATAGTTTTTCCGATTATAGCGCCATCTATCCAGAATTCGAAAAATGCCTCGAATAAAAGTTACTTACTTTTACGTAAGGAATCCAAATCTGCAATTAAAACTGGGGGTCTTCATTAAATATTTTAAAGTTACCCCCATCCCACTTCCAGGGGGTCGAGTAGGGGGTCGTGTTTGGTATCATTTGATAGATTTTTAAAAATTATTGAACACATATTTTTCATTTTTTCGATCCGATGTTCATTTCGCGAAATATTCAACGGTTCCGCTACTTTTGCGTTGGGACACCCTGTATATAAAGTTGATGAAATAAAAATAAATATATGTAGTGAATTATCATTAAAATTTAAAAAACCTACAAAATGAGACTTTATAAGTTAACAACTTACAGTAGTTTCGGAAATGTAATAATGAATTAACCGAATGTAATTTTCAAAAAATCAAAATTCTTTACTTTTTTCAAGGCAAAAAAATTCATGTCGAAATAGTTTTAATTTTATTTCGTAATAGGAAAGTACATCATGTGACAACTCATTTAAAATCGTTTGAAATACTGATTACAAAAATGTATAATACGTATATGCGCAAAATTTTGGTCAAATGCTTTTTAAACGCATTAATTTTTTTTTTCGAATTCTGAGAAAACTAATACAAGAATCTTTGAAAAATTTAAACGCAGAATAAAATATATCATTATTACCGGGAACCGAAAGTCCATTAGAATACACAAAAAGTTTCTTTTGAATGATATATTTGAAATTAATACGCTGACGGACAGAACGTCTATAGACGTCTAATTTCCATTGATGTAATGTGACACAACGTCTATAGACGTTGCATTTTCCCCTATTCTACTTTGCAAAATACATATAGTGTCACAACACTTGCTTATACATTTGACGCACTGTCCGTCAACGTGTTAAAATCATACTAAATTTTCTCTTTTTTTCACCCCTGTAACTTAAAATAAACATTATAGAAGTTTTCAGGGACTTTCGACCCTCGCTAATAATCTAATCGTGCATTTTGCGTTTAAATTTTTCAAAAATATTTATTAGTTTTCTCAGGATTATAAAAAAAAATGAATGCATTTAAAAAGCATTGGACGGACATTTTGCACAAGTATTGCCTATACATTTTTTTAATCAGTATCTCAAAAGCTTTTAAAAGAGGTGTCACATGATGTACCTTCCCATAATATGAAGTTTAAAATTTAATTTATTACCATAATTTTATATGTGGATGATTGCATCCCACGACATAAATGACTATCTATCGTACTCGTGGAGAAATACTCACTTCTGTCAAACGTGATATAAAATAAACTTATATAATATATACAGTCGGAAAAATGAAAGAATACCCATGAACGATCACATCAATCACTTATTTTGTATTTGCTGTCTTTTTCTATAAATAACAAACGTGTGTTATAGAAAAAGACTGCAAATACAAAATAAGTGATTGATGTGATCGTTCATGGGTATTCTTTCATTTTTCCGACTGTAAGACATACATTTCATGCATATACATAAGTATAAGACATACATTTTTCCATAAAACTCTCGAAAGTAGAATTGGTATTTACCGCATCATCGTTGATTTGTATCGGGCACACTGAAAAATCGCATGACTTGTTTTGAATTCTCTCAGAACTTAAATTTGATCCAAGATCAGTAGGTCTCATAGTATGATCTATCTGATAAGATGTACCTTGTACATATTTATTATCATCATTACTATTAATATTATCACCCAAATTACGTTGATTTTTAAAAAAATAATCAGTTATACTTATTGCGACATTTAAATTTTTTACTTTTTAAGTTCTCGGTAGAAGCTTCTGATTCCTTTCATTTATCGTTTCTTTGACATCTTATAACTCTTCGTAAATCACAAACTATATTAATATAAAAAAAAAAGAAGAATAAACTCAAAATACTATTAATCACGCTAACAATGTACAAACTAAGATCTGTACGAATCAGTATTAGAGATGTTATTTGCATCGATAACCAAAATACACTAATTACTAATAATTAATAAGGCCTGTTCTTTTTTCGTGGTCAGCTATCGGCGTGTGAACATATTTATATTTTCGGCGAATTAATATAGTTTTTGCTAGGCGCGCAATATTCGAGAGATTTTCGGCGAATCTGTTATCTGCAAACGATTTTATAATTATACGTGGAGATGCTTAAGTATGCGTTCACAGAATATAGGATTACATATTTTTTTAAATATGCTTATTGTGATTATTTTTAATTCTTAATTTATAAGGATTATAAATTACTCATTTCCAAATACACTGGCGTCACTGGCCCGTTTTAGCCAAGTCCCATACTAATAAAATATATTTATATATAATTCATAATTCATATAATATTGTAATTTTAAAACATATGTATAATTATCCATTTGAAAAAATAAATGAATGTTTTTGTAATCTTTATATTATAATAAAAAAAATAAATCATTTGGGTTGAGAGGGGGGCCGATCGCCCCCATCGCCCCCCCTGGATCTACCACTGCTTCAGCTTAGCTAAGCTCAGCTTATAGATCCATCATTTTCAATTTTTATCTAAGCACGTCTTAACTAAGACGAAGTTTACGATGCAATCTACGTGGCAATCCATTGTGGCAAGCTGAAAATTGATCTAAGGGCTCTATTAGTCTAGGTAACTGGTGGCGCAACTAGTGGCGCAACTAGTGGGCCCACCAAATTGTGAGCACGGGCAACTGGTGGCCGAGAATAGCCACCAGCAAAAATAATAAAATGCATTGGAATTGGAAAAATAATCAAATGCAATTGGAAACTTGTTTGTTATCAATTTTACGAAAAAAAGTTATTCTTCATAAAATGCTCTTAATAGTATAAAACAGTGGTTCCCAACCTTTTATCTCTGGCGACCCACCTTCTGATGTTTTTTCACATTCGCGACCCATCCCTCACCCATGATGATACGCTATTCTGTACTATATACGCCACTCAGCTACTGTAAGAGCCATGCCGCGACCCACCTGAAATCTGTCCGCGACCCACTAGTGGGTCGCGACCCACCGGTTGGGAAACGCTGGTATAAAATATAAAATGCAACCATCAGATTCAAATTTTGTGAATTTTATACGAGGTATGTCAAAAAAGATGAATTTCGCTCAAGAGTAAAGTTTGTTCGGAATTAAAAGCTATGTTTGAATATGCAATTACATTCTTCTAATTGAAATATTGTGAACTGTAAAGGTACTTTACTCTCGGACGAAATTCATATTTTTTAACATACCTCGTATAGAATTGATAAAAGTTTATATATTATGATTGCATCTTAGATTTTAGACCATATAAAGCTTTTTGTAAAAAATAACTTTTTTCGTAAAATTAATAATAAAATACTTATAGATATTTGTAATAAAATGATGTTGGGTATCCGTAATTTAAAAAAAATTGCATTTTTTTTTCAATTAGAATGATGTAATAAAATTAATGCATCCCAAAACATAGTTTCTTTAATTCTTAACAACTTTTCATAATAACAATTTTCGATGTTGTGAAATCTAAAGGTACTTTACATACAATTTTTTTGACATACCTCGTAACATAGACTATGCAGAGCATTTTATAAAGAATATTTTTTTTTCGTAAAATTGATAAGAAAAAAGTTTCCCATATGGTTCCAAGTTACGCAGACATACTGTACCTATATATAAAAGCTTATTTTTTTTAAATATTCCAATTAACGTCACATTCGGAACAGCATAATTAAAAACAAAATAGAAACATTTTTGATCAAAGTAAAGTGATGAATTCACCGAAATTTCTAAAATATAAAAAGAGCTTTTATTGTTTAAACAATGAATAAACAATTAACGGCTAAATCTGCGAGAAGAACTTTTTAATATAACATATTTATAAATCAACAAAAAAGGTTTTAGAAAAATATACGCTTGTTAATAGAAAATATAGAAGTTAATAGAAAAGAAATACGAAGCACTTGATTACAATACAAATGAACTAGTGGTGGCCGACACCAGTTGCTCAGTCTAATAGGGTCCATATAACATAATGCCCCGGCTTGGTGGCGCCACCAGACCCGGTTACCCGGCTGGTGGACTGGTTCGGCCACCAGATCGACAACAATTTCTGGTGGCGCAACCAGTTGCCGTAGTCTAATAGGTCTCATTTACTTAAATGCCCGTAACGTCATGAGTCACTGGTGGAGCAACTTGGTGGCGTCACCAGTTGCCTAATATAATAGCGGCCTAAGGGTTTGCTCACTACGGAGACCAAATGATGGTATCCTAGCCGCGAGCTTAGTATCCTACTCTTCATTTTGGTGAACGTTCGTATTTAAAATAATGCATCTGGCGATCGATAATATGGTACGAGCATTACGAGGGATACCAGGGAGCGAGGGTCGGCGTCTCGATGTGAGCACAACTTTAGACTCAATGGTGCAAAGCGTATGTTTAGTAAGATGATTGGTGCAACCAGGCATTAAACAATTATTCAGTAAAACTAAAACATTATACCACTTTATTTGCTAATTTTGTCAAATAGGTAGCACATTCACAATTTAGGAAAGGTAAAGGGGCGTTTTCCTACAAATTCGCCGGTCGCTGGTAGCCGCGAATTGGTAGCCACTACCGAGTCGCTGGTAGCGGCGAATATTTAGCCGCTATTTATGTAGTATATTTGTGTAGTACATAAACAACCGCTTGGATTAACATGAAATTTGGCATACGCATAGTTAACATGTCAAAGAAAGAAAGTGATATTGTGCCGATGTGCGATTTTGTCCTGGGGATAAGTTTCACCCTAAGAGTTACATAAACTGACTAATTCTAAGAAACTTTTATTCGATAGAGTTTTTTCACTAAGCCAATACTTTGTGAGTTATTTCCGAGTAAATATCTTCAGTTTTCAAACAAAAAAAAATATTTTTTTAGACAATTTTTCGCAAATAATTCAAAAAGTAAGTACTTCATCGAAAAAAAATTCTTAGAAAACATTAAGACTGTATCCGTTTCAACTACATAAGCCTTGTAAAAATAAAAACCCTTTCAACTACAGCCCTTTAAAAAATAAGGACTTAAAAATAAGGATTAAGTTTATTTTCAGATGCTAATTAGGAGGTGATTATCCCCATTATTTTTACCAAAAAACAGGGACCAACTTTATTTTGAGCGTAACTTGTTTTCGTTTGATGCTAGTAATTTTTTTTTGTAAAACAAAAATAAAGATTTTTTTTAAACACTTTAAAAAAGTTGTAATGAGTTTACCTTAAAAATTTCTTTATATTTTATGGTTATTTCACGTTAAAATATTCGATTTGGAATTTGAAGAATATGAACCTAATTTTCATTAGCTATAACTCTGCTCCTACTAGGTCTAGAGACCTAATATACACCATTTTTTCACTTTTTTATAGGATATATTTTTGGTGCGATTGTTTTTTTCGGCAAAATACTTACTTTTTGAGTTATTTTCGAAAAACCGTCTAAAAACATGACTATTTTGTTGAAAAATGAACATATTCACTCGCAAATAACTCGAAAGCATTGACTTGGTGAAAACACTACAGAACAAGAGTTGCTTAGAATTAGTCAGTTTATCGAGTTGCGGACTTATTTTTGACATATATTTTTTCACCCCCGAGAAGGGGTGAAACTCACCTACTTAGAGGAAAACATCGGCACAATATCACTTTTTTTCTTTAATTTTTTAGCTACCTATGTGTTTACCAAATTTCATGTCAATCAAAGCGGTTCTTTAAAATTTAGAGGTTTTGCAATATTTTACCGCTAGCGAACGTACTAAAAACTTAAATAAAAAATGTTAATATTTTATTGGACTTCCTCATGAATGCATTAAAGTTCTTGCTCTATTAGGTATACTCTCAATTATTAATGCATTCAAAAAATTTTGATCCCAAGTTGTTCCCATGTGCTTCACAGCTTTACTGAACTGTTGAAGCGTATTCACAGGATTCATATCTGGTATGGATATGCACATGCACATGCAATTAATATCTGGTGACAGGGCTAGCCACTTCATTTTGTCAATACCGTGATGCTGTAATCTTTCGTACACAATATATACGATTTCGTTTATACGAAATCTAGACTTATCTGTAAATAAACAGATTCTTCATTCGTTGATTGTCCAGTTGCTGTGTACTTCAACCCGCAGTCTTCTTAATCCCCGATGTTCCCTGATTATTACTGGATGATATGAACGTATTCTTGCTATTAAGCCAGTCAAATTCAACCTTCTTCTAATGGTTTGGTTTGAAATTATCCTTTTAGCGGCATTACGCAACGCAATGTTCTGTTGATGCGAGTAGTATATTATGTTTGGTTCCATCTAGCAATAATTTGCATATATCGATCATCAACTGGCTTAACACTCCGTTGTCGCCCTCCACCATGCACGTTATGAGGCTACACCATTTGTGACATATCAATTCCAAGCTCTATTTACAACACTTTTTAAAAACCCGAAACCTTGAGCCACTTCACCTTTCGTTGACCCACCTCACAATCTGTTGCATTCGGACAATATGTAAACGTCTTCGAGGCATAGTTTATAACTCACTAACAAAAATACTCCATTATTAAAAATAACTGAACCCAAACTGTGTTAATATCAAATCCAAATATATAACTATAATGTTTAATATTTTTCTGACGATAGGTAGTAAAAATAACATGATGGATTCCATCAAAATAAGAAAACTGCAATACTTGGGACATATAAAACGTGGTGACAGATATGTACTCCTAAAATTGATAATGGGAAAGATTTAAGGAAGGCGAAGCATAGGTAGAAGAAAAGTGTCCTGACTGAGAAATCTCAGAGAATGGTTTGTATGCAGCTCAACTGAACTCTTTCGGGCTGTAGTGTCAAAAGTTAGAATAGCAATGATGATTGCCAACCTTCGTCGCGGAGATGGCATGTAAAGAAGAAATAAAAAAAAACGGTTGGCTACAATAAAAAAATTTATTTCAATTCGTTTAAAATTGATAACAAAGTCGGGGTATTTATTTATTTAATTAGATTAATCTTTTACAAACTCCCGATTATTTCTGGCGTAAAATATTACTTTGATCCTTATCAATTGTTGAGCACTGTATTTATCTTTAAACATATAAAAATAGCCATAGTCGTTAAATAAATATGCAAAAAATACAAACACTACTATTCGTAGCGACTGGGGACGCTAGTCTGCTTCCGAACGAGACCTACGACTGGCGACCGGCGACCGGCAACTTTTTTAACTAATGTTGTACCTACAAATTATAAAAAATATCTTTGCTTGTATATACACCAAATATAAACAATAAACACAAATATTTAATTGTTCAAACTATTTCTAGAGTCTTTAAATAAATCAACAAACACTATTATTCGTGGCGACTGGGGACGCTAGTCTGCTTCCCAACGAGACCTACGACCGGCGGCAGCGATTCGGTAGCTTCTAGGAGAATAGTCCTATTTAAAACGTATTAACAATACCTGAATCAATTGGTAGCGGCTACCAATTCGCAGCTACCAGCGACCGGCGAATTTGTAGGAAAACGCCCCTTAACACAAATAGGAAGCTACCGGTAAAGGAAGCTTTTAAATATCGAGCCTTCCGACATATAAGATAAGTAACAATAACAAACTGTCATTATCATGTATAAAGTGTATAAATATGGTCAGTCAACTAGAATCGTTTATTACTAAATGAAATTAGAAACGGAATGTATTTGTAGATGAATTCAAGAAATGTGTTTGTTTGTACGAGAATATAAACAGTCTTTTTTTATTTTAACAATGCTTGTTTGTAAACAATTCAGTCAGTGAGTTACAAAAAGTTCCAATATTAAAATGAATTATTTTGGATTTTAGTTTTGCATTATTTTATTTCTTTCATTATTTCATTGCACCTTATGCAATATCGTTATAAAATGTAGCAAACAAAAATTGTTTCAAAAATGAAATCTTTTAGATCGACTCAAGAACACCAGAACTAACCTTCACTGAACAGATTAACACAATAATTATATCAACTAGAGAATAAATAGCTCCAAACATTATGGGGATTTAATGTGGGTCACTGAAGATCTATCTAAAGAGATTTATCTAAAACTACCCAGGGTACTGGATCAGCAGTCTTTGGGCAAACGTGTAATTATGACAAATCTTAGGACGACGTTTTTGCTTTGGTGGTGTGCATTGATGAAATCATGGATGGAGACCTCAAAGCAAAGAGAATCAACATTTATGCAGATAACCAAGCGACTTTTCTGGCTTTAAAGACACACTCACCAAATCACAACAACCTGGCAAAAGACAATAGGTAAAGTGGCTTTAATATGAGTACCGAGTGCATGGGAATGAACGAGCAGATTTTTTGGCAGAACAAAACTTGAGAGAAACCTTTGTAGTCTCAGAACCATTGTATAACATCACCAAAGATACTGCAAGAAACGAGGCTCCGTAGGTATGGACTCGAGCCGAGCCGACTTTTTGGCAAGCTTGGACAAGCTTTTTGACAAGCTCAAGGACAGGCTGAGCTCAAGGCTCGTGTCGGCTTGGCTCGAATATTTCGAATCGAGCTTGGCTGGAATTTATTCCATATTTTACGGACACACTGTATATTGAAAATACATATTTGTAGTCTGAATTAATTATTCTCAAGAAAAGTATCAGTCGTATCAGAAATAAATGAATTAGAAAAAGTATTAGATTATTAGCTAAAATATTGACAAGCTCGTTAAGGAAAGCTCGGCTCGTTTCGAATTCAGCTCGGCTCGGCTCGAAAAAAAAATTTGATTCGGCTCGAAGCTCGACTCGCAAGAAACAAACCGGCTTGAGCTCGAAACTCGGCTCGTCAAAGGAGATGAGCCTTGAGCCGAGCCGAGCTAAGAGCGAACTTGTGATCATCCCTAAGGCTCAGAAGTGGATGATAAGGAATCATCATAAGAAGTGTAGAGCCTCTCAAGGGTAAATCCAGACTAAGCAATCTTCCATGTTATTTGTATTAACGGATTTATTGCCTTCTTACATATTAGATTGATCTAATATTCCAGGAAAAAGGTAAGTTCCAGGACGTAGGAGGAGTTAAAGGACGTATTTTCACTAGCAAACTACAAACCGATGCGGCTAATATAAAAAAATATTGTCATTGGGGACAGTACCATTGTCAACTACCAACTATGTAGTTACTACACATTCTATTTCATCGTTGAAATAAAATAAACCACGGTGCACAAAGGCTGCATACAAGGGTTATACGAAAAGTAATAAAGGGTATTGCATTGAATAATTGGAAAATCTAAATAGAAAACAGTCAAATAAGACTAAAAGTTAATAAATAAATAAAATGTAAAGATATTAGGAAAAAAATAATTATTTAAAGATGATAAATAAAAATATATATTGTAGTAAAGAAAAGAGAGACGTTCTCACAAACAATTTATTTTACAACTGACGACCGGTTTCGCTGTCTACAATATTCACAGCATCTTCAGGTCACGGTAAAAGTAAAATTAAATGCTACAAATAACAAAAAACCAGAGTTAGTTAAGTGGTCTGGTTGAAATCAAAGGGTAATGATCAAGCCAATATTAAAGTATATATATTTATGCACACATATAAATACTAAAATGTACGTAAATATGGTTTAACAACCCTCACACTCACATACATGCACGCATTCAAATGTAGTGGCAACTAAAGTATGTCAAGTATAAGTATAAAATGTACACTTACTTTCCGGTATAAGGGAAGAATATAGTAGTATTCAATATCATACTTTTTCTCTAAATTATGCTAAAGGGAGAGATGGTAGAGGGACAGATTTGATTGTAATGCACAAACAAAACAAAATAGTTGGCAATCCCTTACTAATCCCCTCAAGATCCTGCCAACTATTTTGTTTTGTTTGTGCATTACAATCAAATCTGTCCCTCTACCATCTCTCCCTTTAGCATAATTTAGAGAAAAAGTATGATATTGAATACTACTATATTCTTCCCTTATACCGGAAAGTAAGTGTACATTTTTTACTTATACTTGACATACTTTAGTTGCCACTACATTTGAATGCGTGCATGTATGTGAGTGTGAGGGTTGTTAAACCATATTTACGTACATTTTAGTATTTATATGTGTGCATAAATATATATACTTTAATATTGGCTTGATCATTACCCTTTGATTTCAACCAGACCACTTAACTAACTCTGGTTTTTTGTTATTTGTAGCATTTAATTTTACTTTTACCGTGACCTGAAGATGCTGTGAATATTGTAGACAGCGAAACCGGTCGTCAGTTGTAAAATAAATTGTTTGTGAGAACGTCTCTCTTTTCTTTACTACAATAGTATGGACTCACACATGCAACCCATTCATTATTTTTTTAAAAATATATATTTTTTCTGAAATCTCCTTTATCCTTCATCTTTTCTAAAAACCCGGTTTCTTGTTTTGATGCAGCTTTCTGGTTATAATAAAGGTTGCTAATAATTCGTCGTTGTCTCTAAGGGCCAGCATAGCAACTTCTTAAATATTTAAAGAGTTCTTGTCGAATTCCTGTCTTTTCTTTCTTAAAGTCTGTCTTCATTCAATACATGAAACAGAATTTGAAACTGAAGTGTAATTGGAAAAAATAGAACGTCTTAAAGTCTGTCTTCGTTCAAAACATGATACAAAGTTTGAGACAGAACTGGAAGTGGAGAAAGTAGAATGAGATGAAAAACAAACAGTATAAAATTGTGAACCAAAAACACAGACACAGAGGGATAGATGCATACAGAACCATCTTATTCTTCAGCCTGTTTGCATCCACTGCTGGACATAGGCCTCCCCATGAGCTTTCCACTCTTTTCTGTTTTGTGATATTTGGTGCCATTTTCTCCCTACTTTGTCTCTGTGTCCCTACTTAGCAGAGCCGGCCCGAGGGCCGTGCGAGCCGTGCGCCCGCACAGGGCGCCAAGGGTTTGGGGCGAATTTCCCCCTCCCCAAAAAAAAATTAAAATGCGATAAATTATTTAAATTGTGTCAATTTTTTTGCCAATTATTCATTCATTTATGATGAATTAGTAATATTTCAGAAAGCCTTAGTAAGTTTTAATTTTATTATAGACAAATAATTTCAATGTTCAGAATCATCCAGGAGGTCTAAAATTTCTTCGCAGCATCACCACATCGTTGGAATGTTCTGAAACAACACGTAACAAACTTGACCTTAAAACCTTTGAGTGAGACTAGGTGGGAGACTCGAATTAATGCGGTTGTGCCACTGAGATATCAGCTTGAGGAAATCTATGACGCGCTTTTTGAATGTAGTCAAGACCAAAAAAAGGCTAGACGCATATGCAAGAAATACAGCTAGAAGTTTGGCCAAAAAGCTGAAAGATTTCCGATTCATCTGCTGCTTAGTAACGTGTCATATGCTTTTGTTTAAGATAAACCTCATAAGCAAGAAACTGGAAGAGGTTGACATGGACATAGCAAACTCTCTTGCTTTGATTTCTTCAACGAAGCAATTTTTCAAGAAACAAGGAGTTATGCAGGATTCAACAGAATATTAGTCGATTGCAGGGAAGTGGCCGAAATGATTGAAGTTGACCCAGCATTCCCTAAAGAAAGGGAACAGCGGCCGAGAAAAAGAAGAAAATGATTTCTTATGAATCAAGTGAAGAAACAGTTTTTGATCTTGATATCTTGTTCAAAACTAAATTCTTCTACGCGGTCTTGAATCAGTGTATCTCTTCTCTAGGAGACAGATTTTAGCAGCTTTAAAACTATCACCAACTATTTGGGTTTCTACATTCAAAGACCACAAGTAATGACAAAACCTTATTAAAATGCTGCAAGGACCTACACATTGCTCTCACTGATGGCCAGCACAGTGACATTGATGGTCTTTTAACTATATTCTGAATTAAAACTTGTCAACAGCATGATTCAGAATGTCGAAAAAGAAGACAAAGGCAAAATCAAAGGCCCAGTTGACATGTTGAGCTACTTAGCAGACAACGGATTTGTGGAGAGCTTTCCTAACCTGTGTGTAGCACTACGAATCCTTCTTACTCTCCCACTGTCTGCCGCGAGTGGAGAAAGTAGTTTCTCCAAGTTGAAAATAGTAAAAAATTATCTGAGGTCTTCCATGTCGCAAGACAGATTGGTGTGACTAGCTTTGATATCAATTGAGTTTGCAGTGCTCGAGAATATTGATGTTAATGCAATTGTAAATGAATTTGCCCAGAGAAAATCTAGGAAAGTTAACTTTGTTAAACTTAAACCATAAAAACACAATGTCATGTCTCATTGCTTTACAAGGCCTACCACTGTATTTCCAAAGCTCAACATTGTCATTTTCAAGTTTAATTCAATTTCAAGTTCAATTCTTATTAATTTAAAACTATTTTTTCATTATTACGTTTGATAAATAACCATAGTCATCAAATTTGTATAACCATTTTCCAAACCGTATTCAGGACTTTTAAATAAAATCTAATTGTATAACTTGTCAATTTAAGTTCAAATAAAACATGTTATATACTACCTACTTTACTTTTACAACCATGATTTTGCTATAAAGTGGAACTTTTGAAAACCAGTTGCCCCTAGGGGGGCGCCATAATAGTAATTCGCACGGGAGAAATATTACCCACGGGCCGACTCTGCTACTTAGCCATCGTTTTTGTGATCTTCCTCTACTACGACTGTGTTCGCGTGGTCTCCAATGTACAATGTTTCTCGTCCACCTGTCGTTGTTTTGCCGTGCCACGTGTCCTACCCAGTTCCATTTCATTTGCGCAATTCTTCCAATTACATCTTCCACCTTCGTCCTGCTTCGCACGTCCTCGTTTCGTATATGTTCTCTCACAGATACTCCCAACATAGCTCGTTCAATTACCCACTGTGTTGTTCTTAATCTATTGGTCAGGGCCTATTTTACCACTAGGCCCATGAAGCCCCTGCCTCAGGCCCGCATTTTATGGGGACCGAAAAGATCACTAAAAGAAACTTTTTATTGAAAAAACAAAATAAATTTTAAAAATTATTTCATTTTACGAACAGGAAATGATAAATGATAACAAATTAGGTTAAAGTTATATTCAGAAACCATAAACCGTTCCTATCATAAAACTGCAATAAGAGTAAGTAGATTGCCTTGTCGGCACCGATAACAACAATAAGCAAAATTTAGACACCACTCCGAAGGATTAACAAGAGGTAGGATTAACAAGAGATATTCTCACGTATTGTCATAATATTATTCAAAATGCACGTTTAAATTTAATATTTATTTAATTTTTGATGCCGTTTTCCTCAAAAATTACCTTGTTTGTATGTATTAGTTTTGAGTCCTGTGCTTTTTAAGTTAGTTCAACTAATCTATTCATTAGTCATTATTCGTTTTATTAAATTTCTTAAAACACTTATTTTTATTAACTAAGTAATCGTTTCGTTATTATCATAAGTTACAAACATTTAAGTGTAAGTTAAAAACGAAAAAAACAAAAATTAAGAGAACAGGAACGGCAGACACAAAAAGATGCCATATTATCATATTTTACACCTTAAAACAGTGCGCAAAAAGAAAGTTCATTCTCCTTCTACGACACTACAGCCCAAATTGAGCCTTGTCCTCCTTTATTTTTTGCCTCCACCCTTGTTTATCTGTGGCTGCTCTTCTCCATCCAAGGACTACTAAAAATACTTGTGCATCTCTGCTTACTGTGTCTTCCCAGCGCTTTCTTGGTTTTCCAACCGGTTTCTCACCCTGCATCCTAGCGTTTATTGCTCTTTTTGATAACCCATCATCTCCCATTCTTATCACATGTCGGGCCCATTGCAATCTTTGTATTCTAATGAAGTCTGACAGGGGTGTTCCCTTATAAAGTTGATAAAGCTCATTGTTGTATCGTATTCTGAAGATTCCGTTTTCCCTCACAAGTTCTAGTATTATCCTCAGTAGTACTTTCCTTTCGAATGTGTCGAGTTTGTTTTTGGGTGTTTCTGGCTCATGCTTCACTGCCATAGCATGCTATTGGTTGAATTAAGGTTTTACTGATTATCGTCTTTGTATTTCGGTGGACACTTTTAGACCGAAATATATGGGAGAGGGTAAAATAAGCTGTGTTTGCTTGCGTTATTCTCTTCCTTATTTCTCCATCTTCTGATCCGTCGGCATATATTTCTACTTCCAAGTATGTAAACTTCCCAACCGTTTCGATGTCATCTTCATATTATATAATATAATGTTTTGTGGGACTATATTTCTATTCGTCTGTATCATTACTTTTTATTCTGTGTTAATTTCCAGACCTAGCCTTTTTGTTTACGTTTTTAACTCTGCATGTGTTTGCTGTGCTCCTGTTCATGTTCTACTCATAATATTAATATCATCGGCATAAGAAGCCAGTTAAACGGTTCTGTCGGTCAAGAGGTTTCCTCGTCCAGTTTGCATTTGCCTACTCCAGTGCCAGGTTAAACAATGTTGGGGCCAGCCCATCTTCCTGCTTCAATCCCTGCAAGATTTTGAAAAAATCTGTCCGGTAGTTTTGTACTCGTACAGATGCCTGAGTTTCATCCATTGTGGCTTTAATAAGTCTAATTAGCTTGTGTGGTATGTGGTATTGCCAATTCAGCCAATAATATAGTATAGGCTTTTCCTTTTGACTGAGTCGTATGCCTGTTTGAAGTTTACAAACACGTTGTGAACATCAATATCGTGTTCCCATGATTTGGTCAAGACCTGATTGACCGTAAATCTTTTTGATCCATTGTCGATCTTCCCCGTCTGAAGTCTCCAATAATATTTTCTGCTAGTGGTTGGAGCCGCTGGTTTATAATATACTTACGTGAGGACTTTATATGCTGTACATAGTAGAGAAATTCCACGGTAGTTTTTGCACTTTAAACAATATTTAATTATTTAAATATAAATTTTAATTTGTTAGGGGCCCGAACATTATGTAGTGCCTCGGGCCTGATTTGAAGTAAAATAGGCTCTGCTATTGGTTGACAACTTTGTAAGTGTCACGGTCTCCATTCTATAAGTCATAACTGGTAGAACACACCTGTTGAATGCCCTTTTCTTTAGATTTATTGGTATAGAACCATACCGTGAAAATAGCAAGATACCGATGGGCTAAATGAAAAGAAGGGCATTAAAATAGTAAATATGAATACCCTTCTTTAGTTTAAACTTTTTAAAACTTAATGAAATATTTACACTAGGTTTGCTACTGATAAAATCTGGTCAAGCATCTACATAGATACATCGAACGGAAATTTTGTTTTTTTTTTCTTCAAGATTTATGATTTGGTTTTGATTCTCTTCAAAAGGGACCTATAAAGTATTGCCTCTCGTTGTGACCACACCAAGCTAACTATACTATAAACATCTGTACTCATTACTATCATATTTCTTCCAAAACAATAGAAGGCACCATTTTTGGAATAATTTCCAGTTTTTATCGATAGGTATTGTCCTGTTGCAAAAAATCTTATTGAACTTGTTAAGTATTGTCTCCGAGCAGAAGTATGTCAAACGCGAAAGAGCCATTGTCATGAATAACGAGCATTGTTAGGTTACAGCGGAGGAGGTACCTACATATATTTTTTTAAATCTTGAAATAGACCAGTCATAAATTTATAATAGACAGATGATAACCAGACTCGCCAACGGTTAAACTAATTTACATAGAGTAGGTTTCAGCAATGATATCTCGAAGCAATCATTAATGATAAATATGTCACATATTTATTATTAATTAAATTTTTAATCAATTTTATATAATAATAGATACACATTTTCGACTAAACAAAAAAGAAATAAAATCATTCTACCAGGAAGTAAAAAAAATGGAAAGGAGATATCAGAAAAACAACCCATACATGAGAGATGATAAAGGGATACTGCTAAATGAGCCGGAAAAAATAATGGGAAACTGGCAAAACTATTTCACAGAACTGCTAAATAAGAGCGAAGTACAAAAGGAAACAAACTATGAAATTGAAGATGATCAGATAGCAATAGAAATACCCACAGAACAAGAAATAGAGATCGAAATAAAGAGCCTGAAAAATAACAAAAGCCCAGGAATAACAGAAATATCGGCCGAAATGATAAAATCAGGAGGAAAAAGACTACAAAAAGAGATATATGACTTAATAAAAAGAATATGGGAAGTAGAAAAAATGCCAGAAGAGTGGACCATAGCAAGGATATGCCCTATACATAAAAAAGGTGATAGAATGCTATGCGAAAACTACAGAGCCATCGCACTACTAGAAATAGTTTACAAAATCTTAGCACAAAGTATAAGAAAAAGGCTAAATCAATATTCGGAAAAAATATTGGGAGAATACCAGGCAGGTTTTAGAAACAACAGATCAACGACGGACCAAATATTTACCTTAAAAAAATACAGACTACCTGTTACGAACATAAAACAGTACTACATATATGCTTTGTTCATCGACTTTAAACAGGCCTACGATACAGTAAACAGACAGCAGATGTACGAACTGATGAATGAATTGGGGATACCAAGTAAAATTGTCAGGATGGTAAAGATGACGATGGAAAACACAACAAACGAAATAGCATGGAAAGGGTATACATCCAAAAAGTTTGAAACCAAGGAAGGATTACGACAAGGAGACCCACTATCAACAACTGCATTCAATCTAACATCGGAAGGAATAATCACGAAGAGCAAAATAAACATGCAAGAAACGATATTTAAAAACGACCACCAATGCATAGCATTTGCAGATGATTTGACGCTAGCAACAAGCAAAAAAGAACTACAAAAGTTAATAAAAAACATAATAACAGAAGCCAAAAAATTCGGACTTGAAATAAATGAAGAAAAGACAAAGTATATGATAATGGGAGAGATCCAAAAAGAAAAAGAAAATAACATCATAGTACAAATAGATGGAGAAAAAACATACTCGTTCAAAACAGCCAAGAAATTATTTACCTGGGAGCCAAAATAGATGAAAATGGTTATGAAGAAGGGGATATAAAGTCAGGAATAGCTAAAGGAAATAAAAAATATGGAGCATTACGCACATTATTGAAATCCAAATATGTATCAAGAAAAACAAAAACAAGAATTTATAAGACTGTTATCAGTCAAAACATGGGTGCTCAAAAAGTCAGAAACAGACCTTTTAGAAAGATGGGAAAGGCAGACCAAGGAAAAGATGGAAGGACAGTGTGTATGAAGACTTGAAGAAAAGTAATATTGAGAGATGGAAAGAACTAGCATTGGACAGAAGGAGATGGAGGGAGGTGGTGAAGGAGTGTATAAATATACTGAAGTGTAATTAAATAAAATTTATAAGTTATGTAAGTTATATAAAGTTATTTATTATTTATGTAATAAGAAATGTAAACATTTTAGCCTTAGTCCTACAAGGCCTGTTGCGCTTAATAAATCACATTGTCGACTGATTGCAGATCTACAAAGAACTTTAGATAAGGTAATGATTGAAGAATTTGGTCTGTCACTAAATATAAAGTCAAAGAAAACAAAATTCATGGTTATATCAAAGAAAAATATTAGAAACATCTAACTACACGTAAATAATAAGACGGTAGAACTAGTTCAGAACTATATCTACATATTTAGGGACAAACATTAATAAAACAAACGATTATACCAAAGAAATCAGAATTAGAATAGAAAAAGCTAGAAGTGCATTCAATAATATGAAACAAATATTATCTAGTATTCTTGTTCTCATGATCATTTTTCAGTGCGTCATTAATTATGACGTCATATACTGTATTGGGTGTGTCGAGACTTATTTCATGTAATTATTGACGAATCTGACAGATGCTAGAATCGTACTTAGCCATAGGTGAAAAGCTGGTGGAGTTAAACTAATTAGTAATTTAGTATATTTGATTTTTACACAATATGTTAACATGTAGGTATTTTTTTATAAAGGGAAATAAAATTAAAAAGTAAACAATATTGTTAATTAAATTTATAAATATGGAAACATTAAAAAATGACACAAAACTATCCATTAATTGTGTTTTTATCTCCTTCTCTAGGTGCTGTCTCCGCTTCAAAAGTTGGCAGTCATCAGAGCGATCTTTATTTCTGAAACCGCGGCTCTAAATAATTCATTGTTTTTACATCCAAACCAGCTCCTAAGGTTCTTCAGCCATGAGTTACGTCTCCTTACTATAGATCTTTTTCTTGCATAATGACCTGGGGTATTAGATATACATCTCCCATCACATGTCCCATATATCTCAGTTTTCTTCTTATTTGTTAGTTCTTCTCGTTCCTTATGCGTAAGTCTCATTACCTCCACGTTGGCTATTCTATCTACTCATGAGATATTTAGCACTCTTCGGTACATCTCAAATGTCTCTAGTCTCCTCACGCCAATGACTAACTTTTAACGAACTAAATTCTAAACCAAAACACAAAAAAATGCACAAAGACGTTGTGAAACACAATGGAAGTCGAATTCGAAATTTCAAAATGACAGGTACACAAAATACTGACCTGAATAATAACCGTCACTTGCCTCTTTGACACTTCTAAAAAATGGCCAAAATGAACGAAGTTTTCGTCAAATGTTCGTAATACGTGTATTTGATTGGCTAGAAAAAACGCGCATTCTAAATATCAACGAATCAAAAGTAGGTTATGAATAGACATCTTATGTATGTAACCATTGTAATGCTGCATTATTTTTGTGTTTAATCACGGAGCTACCGCTTTTTCCGTCTCATCTAACTTAATGCATTAGAGAGAAATCGAAAAACCGTGACGCACTGAAAAATGATCATGAGAACAAGAATAGAGACCTTAGCCTAAATCTTAGAAAACGAGTAATAAAGTTTTATGTATTTTCTGGTCTTTTGTATGGTGTGGAGACATGGACTCTTAATAAACAATGTCTC
Source organism: Diabrotica virgifera virgifera (assembly GCF_917563875.1). Classification (NCBI taxonomy): domain Eukaryota; kingdom Metazoa; phylum Arthropoda; class Insecta; order Coleoptera; family Chrysomelidae; genus Diabrotica; species Diabrotica virgifera. The sequence goes on from NC_065448.1 coordinate 42,033,510, forward strand.
AATAGATTAGAAGCCTTTAAAATGTGGACATATCGAAGAATGCTGAGAATCTCCTGGACAGACAGAATAACCAACGAAGAAGTATTAAGAAGAATAGAGAACAGTAGGGAGATACTGGATTCCATCAAAATAAGAAAACTACAATACTTGGGTCATATAAGACGTGGTGACAGATATGAACTCCTAAAATTATTAATGCAGGGAAAGATTCAAGGAAGGCACGGCATAGGTATAGAAGAAAAATGTCCTGGCTGAGACATTTCAAAGAATGGTTTGGATGCAGCTCAACTGAACTCTTTCGGGCTGTAGTGTCAAAAGTTAGAATAGCAATGATGATTGCCAACCTTCGTCGCGGAGATGGCGAAGAAGCATAAAGAAGAAGATTGTCTACTGGAAGAAGAAAGAACCTTTATTTATTAAGCTCCAAGGCATTGTAGGTCTAAGACATAACCCTTAACTACTGACATGGATGTTTCAGGACGTAGACACTAACATGCGGTTTGTCATACTGTTATTACCTGTTCTTCTTTGTTTTTAATATCTTCTTTTTCTTGCAGTACCATCTCCTGTCGGAGGTTGGCTACCATTAAAGCAATCTTAACTTTGTTGGCTGCAGCTCTGAACAACTGTATTGAACTGCAACCATACCACTCCCTTAAATTTCGCAACCAGGAAATCCTCCTACGTCCCACATTTCTCTTTCCCGAGATTTTTTCCTTGGATTATGAGTCTTAGCAGAGAGTATTTTTCTCCTCTTATTATGTGGCCTAGATATTCCAGTTTTTTCGTTTGTATGGTTTTTATGACTTCGCATTCCTTCCCCATCTTGGGAGAGACAGGAATAACTTGGCTAGCAGGTCTATTTAATAGAATTATGGAAGTTGGACAAATGCCAGACGAATGGAGAAGCAGTATATTAGTACCTGTCTACAAAAACAAGGGAGACATACAACAATGCACAATCTACAGGGCTATAAAACTACTTAGCCACACCATGAAAATATGGAAGAGAGTAATTGATACAAGGATACGTGAAGAAACCGAAATACCGATAATCAATTTGGCTTTATGCAGGGCAGATCATCAACAGAGGCAATTTTAATTGTAAGGCAACTGATGGAAAAATACAGGAATAAAGAGACCAACGCTCATGTGGTATTCATTGATCTTGAGAAAGCATATGATAGAGTTCCTCGAGAGATTCTGTGGTGGGCACTCAATAAGAAAGGAGTCCCTGGCGAATATGTAAAGATTGTGAGAGATATGTATGAGGGAGTAACGACTACTGTTAGAACAGGTGTGGGAGAGACTGATTAATTTCAGGTGAAAGTAGGATTGCACCAAGGCTCGGTGCTTAGTCCTTATTTATTTTCATTAATTTTGGACCAGGTAACAGCGAAACTACAGGGTAGTATTCCATGATGCCTAATGTATGCTGATGATGTGGTGTTAATATGAAATAGTGAAAGAGACTTAGAACAAAAACTGGAACAGTGGAGACAAGCTCTGTAGGAAAAAGGTTTAAAACTTAGTAGGACAAAAACAGAGTACATATTTGGAATGTTCATTTAAAGATGGAGTTACTACAAATAAAATGGTATCTTTGGATGGTGAAATGATTGTGGAAATCAATAGTTTTAAGTACCTAGGATCGGTATTACAGAGTAATGGAGAAATAGATAGAGATGCATGCAGTAGAATTAGGGTTGGATGGATCAAGTGGAAAGAAGCGAGTGGTGTGTTGTGTGACAGAAAAATTCCAATGAAGCTGAAGGGAAAATTCTATAAAACAGCCATAAGACCGGCTATGATGTATACGGAACTGAATGTTGGGCAGTGAAAAATAAAGAGGAACAACGAATGCATGTGGCGGAAATGAGAATGCTTAGATGGATGGGTGGAGTGACAAAGAAGGATAAAATTAGAAATGAGTATATTAGGGGAAGTCTAGGTGTGGCACCAATTGATGCCAAAATGAGAGAGCACAGGTTAAGATGGTTTGATCATGTTCAACGTCGAGACGTTAATCACCCAATACGAAGAATAGCTGAAGTGCAGATTCCTGGAAGGAGTAGGAGAGGAAGACCAAAGAAGACCTGGGGGGAGACGATAAGGCAGGACATGTTGGTAAAGGGGATTAACATTGATATGACCCAAGATAGAATTGTGTGGAGAAATGCAATTAGGGAAGCCGACCCCGCATAGGGATAAGGCAAAGAGAATGATGATGATTCCTTCCCCATCTTCAGCAAAACATCTTGATTTGTTACTCTTTCTGTCCATGGTATTTTCCACATTCTCCTGTAGCACCACATCTCGAATGCCTCAATGTTTTTGATGTTTATCTTTTTCGGTGTACAAGCTTCCATGCCGTACAGCAGATCGGAGAAAACATAGCACCTTAACATTCTCGTTCTTTTTATATTTATGTCCCGGCTGCATAGGAACTTTTTCATTTTGACAAACAGTTTTTAATATGACTTTGTCTTATATCACTGTATGATATACGTTTGTCTTATATCACCACGAAATGATTCTTCATACTGCTCTAAAATAAAATATCTACTACTCCAAATAAAATATACTTTATTTTTTCAAGAAAATTATGAACACATTCATAGTATTAAAAAAATGGCGGAGGTTCTAAAAATCTTAAAAAACTGAATTACAAAAAAAATAGTATATGGTACAACAAGAGAGAAAAAGACATATTTCTCACGAGCGCAGAAGTTTGTTGACACGAGCCGAGGCACGAGGCGAGTGTCGCTAATCAAGCGAGGGAGAAATATGTCATTTTCTCACGTGTTGTACACTGTACTTTTTCTATGGATGCGTTTTTGTCAAGAGTTCAAACTTCAAAATTAAAGAATTTAGGTGCTTTTAGGTATATTATATGCCTAAATTGAAATAAAATACATTTACACATATGTAGGTATTTAATATTCTTAATATTTATATCAAAAATGAATAAACATTTTCAATTTCGTTGCAACACGAAACTACAGCCGCATCATTATTCTAGTTCAATCAGAGGGAGCAGCAAGCACCTCTACCTGTAGTTTCGTGTTGCAACGAAATTGAAAATGGTTATTCATTTTTGATTTACATGTTTACTCTGATTGGAGTACGAAGGGAACCATTCTCGTTGGAACTTTACCGCGCTGAGCAGATGGAACATGGAACGTGAATTATAAATTGTAAAATTCCCTCATCTTCTTTAGTCTCAGCATCCGTTATTACTTGCAAATTGTAGAAGCCTCGGAGGTGTAACCAGTGAAGGTTCCCATTGTTTTCAATCTGGTAGGATTTAGAGTAACATTTTTTTGATGTTGTTTTTTGTGTTATTAGATTGAAATCTTAGTCTTTTTTTTTAATATTTATACTTTACTTAACAGTTATACTATTTGAACTGTTTTGAAAGGTAATTCCTGGTAAGTTTTGCTTCAACACTTTTTGTTTAACAACAATAATTTTGTTTGTATTGTGCATGTTACCATGGAAACGGCGGAGAACCCGTGAGAAAAAATATTTCTCACTGCAATGGCCGATTGTTAACTAAAAAATAGTAAAACAATGTTGAAAGGACTTGAAACTACAACAACTGGATGAACTTGCTGCCATTCAAATATTGAAAGAACACTGAATGGAATGATTTTAACTATAGAAGCGTAAACACTGACATGGGGTAGTATATGATTTTGAAAAAAAAAGGCGAAAAGAGGTGAAATATACAGTGCACTGAAATAAGTGTTACCCCCTCCCCCTATTAATTTATTTATTTTTAGCACATAAGCAAAACGGTCGGATAGGTCGATTTTTAAAATAATAATTAATGTTTCGAACAGTCAATATGACAGTCCTAACTTTGATGTTTTTAAATAGGGTACATCATGGTGACAACTCATTTAAAAGCTTTTGAAATATAGTCCTGTCGCCAGGGGGGGTACAACGGCCTCGTTAATTCAGATGGACTTACCCAAGTTTTTTTTATGTATTTTGACCCGTAGAACACGAATTTTTTGGGTAACAGTTGATCCGGATGTCGATAAGATTGTTATAGACCAAGAACTTGAGGAATCAAATAACAGCGATTTTTGGCAAAACAAAACAATATTTTGTATTTTTTGAGTCATTTTAAGCAAAAAATATTTCTACAAGTTTTTTAGTAGGATGCACAGTTTTCGAGATAAACGCGGTTGAACTTTCAAAAAATCGAAAAACTGCAATTTTTAAACCCGAATAACTTTTGATTAAAAAATAAAATAGCAATTCTGCTTAGCGCCTTTGAAAGTTCAAGTCAAATTATGTCGGTTTTGATTATTTGCATTGCTAAAAATTTATTGTGTTATTGTTAAACAAAGCTACAAACCACTAGTGCGTGAGTGATGTTTCTATGATTTCTCATTTAAAATCGAACGAGTAGGTAGAATAGGTACTAGTGCAATCAAGACTATTTCTACGTTACATGCGTTAAAACGCATGTAAAAGCACGGGAAACCCTACGTGTTTATAGCTTTGTTAAACAATAAAAAAATAAATTTTTACCAATGCAAATAATCAAAACCGATATAATTTGACTTAAACTTTCAAATGCGGTAAGCAGACTTGCTATTTTATTTTTTAATCAAAAGTTATTCGGGTTCAAAAATTGCAATTTTTCGATTTTTTTAAAGTTCAACCGCGTTTATCTCGAAAACTGTGCATCCTACGAAAAAACTTGTAGAAATATTTTTTACTTAAAATGGCCCAAAAAATACAAAATATTGTTTTGTTTTGCCAAAAATCGCTGTTATTTGATTCCTCAAGTTCTTGGTCTATAACAATCTTATCGACATCCGGATCAACTGTTACCCAAAAAATTCGTGTTCTACGGGTCAAAATACATAAAAAAAACTTGAGTAAGTCCATCTGAATTAACGAGGCCGTTGTACCCCCCCTGGCGACAGGACTAATACTCATTACAAAAATGTATAATACTTCAATACTTTTTAAGAGCGTAGGCGCAAAATTTCGGTCTAATGCTTTTTAAATGCATTTATCTTTTTTCGAATTCTGAGTAAACCAATAAGCATTTTTGAAAAATTTGAACGCAGAATGAAAGATTGCAGTATTACCGAGGGTCGAAAGTCCCTGAGAACTTCTATAATGTTTATTTTAATAAGTTACAGGGGTGAAAAAAAAAAGAGAAAATTTAGTGTGATTGTTAATTTCAAGTATATTCGAAAGAAAATTTTTATTTATTCTACGGGACTTTCTGGCCTCGGTAATAATGTAATCTTTCATTCTGCGTTTAAATTTTTCAAAAATACTTATTAGTTTTCTTAGGATTCGAAAAAAATGAATGCATTTATATGGAATTCGACCGAAATTTTGTGCATATGCTCTCAAAAAGGATTAAAGTATTACACATTTTTGTAATCATTATTTCAAAAGCTTTTAAATGAGGTGTCACATGATGTACCTTCCCATTTAAAGAAATTAAAGTTATGCCTGTCACCTGAAGATTGATCGCGTAAAGTTCGAAACAGTGATGCAATAATACACTATGATTATTTTAAAAATCGACATATCTGAGCGTTTTGCTTATATGCTAAAAATAAATAAGTTAATAGGGGGGTAACACTTATTCCAGCGCACTATACGAAAAAAGACAAAAAAAAACACCTGAAGTAGGTAAAATAGGAAAAGAAGGGTCTTTGCCTATAATCCTAGCTGTACCAACAAGTATGTGTTGATAAACAAACTATATACACATATATTTTGAAAAAGTTTACCGTTGGTGAAAAATATATCGTCGCCTTTACATTCTGGGTCACGAATTTCTGGATGTTTTAAAATCATGGGGATTTCAATTGGTATTTCATGAGTGTTTAAGAACTGATTCGATGTAAAAGAATTATTTTTTTCATCGATTCTTCTCCTTTTACCGATTTTTTTAGCAGTTTAATTTATTTGGTATTATTTAAAATCATTTTATTTTCGAGTTGTATTTGGAGTTTTAATTTTTGGCGGATGCGCTCAAAATTTTTTTAACCGATGACCAAAAACACGCTATTTTAACAAAAAATAACATAGAACTTTAAATTAAATTATATAACATGTGAATAATATGTTTTGTATTAGTTTTTTTTGTTTATTGTGTCTCAACAACAAGTTTATTGACACTGGGCCAATTTTGTTACATAAGTTATTACATTAGATTATTGTGTACAATAGAGAGAAAATACCTAAAAAAGAAACATTAAATTTTGTAGTACATATTTGTTTCACGCAGAAAGTCAAGTACATTCTGAACATGTTTCAAGTCACTGAGGATCACATTCGTAAGACCCTGTATCGAGTATTTTTTTTTTTTTTTGGTCTTGTTTGAACCCGGTGCACTCAGTGAGAATATGCTGAACGGTTAGCGATTCACTGCACTTTTCACAAACACTTGATATCTCTGAAGCCATGAGGTGTCCATGTGTCAACCGTGTGTGACCAATTCTCAACCTGCGAATGATTAACTTGTCTCTTCGTAGCTGAAAGGTTTCGACAGTAGGTTGTATTTTGTATAATTTCGAGATTGATCTCTTCCATTGGTTTTGCCAGGATTTTTGATTTGGGACCTGAAAAGTGGTTTTAGATCTGATGCTAGTTGAACGGGTTCGATGTCTGATTTGGCTGTAATTGCTTCCTTTGCAGCAGTATCGGCGGTCTCATTGCCTGGAATTCCAACGTGTGAAGGAGTCCAGATTAACGTTATATTTGTTCCAGAAGAAATGGAACGGTTTGTTTCTTCGTGTATGGCGTGAACTAATGGATGTTGGGAGTATATATTTTTAATTGAGTCAATGGAGGACATCTAATCAGTGCATACTGCAATGTTTTTGGCTTTAGTTTGGCTAGAAAACCATTTTAATGCTTGGAGGATGGCATATAGCTCTCGTGTATGGATAGAGTTGGATGCTGGAAGGCAGAACTTCTGAAGAACAGTATTTGCAGTTGTTACAGAATATCCAACCCCTGTCGCAGTTTTACATGCATCTGTGTAGAGAATCTCATTGTATGAGTTTGTGTTGACCAGCTTTAGGAACGATCGTCTCAGAATTTGGCTATTGGTTTCATTTTTGGGGTAGTTGTTTAGCGAAAGGTTAATTTTTGGGATATTGTTAATCCAGGGAGGAGTTGATGATATTATATGAGTATCTGTTACTGATAAATCAACAGGTCGTGAAAGAGGAAGTAAAATTTGAGGTAGTGTCTGATATTTATTATTGGGTGTGCAGTTATAGGGCTTAAAAATTAGCTCATATACAGGGTTGTTTCGATTAGAAGACACCCTAGCAAAGTATGTCAGAAGCAATTGTTGCCTACGAAGTGAAAGAGGAAGTTTGCGTTTTGTATTAGTATATTAAAGCAAAAATATGTATGTATAAGCTGCATAATACTAAATCTAAGAGCATCTCGGGCATCAAAGATCAGAATATATAATATATTTTATAATATATATTTTATATTATAAAACCGTGATTACACGCTCATGTAGGAATGTGAGACGTGAACTCTGACCAAAGCAAAGAAAACTTAGATGTTTTGAGAGGAAAATCCTTAGAAGGCCTTTATCACGACCCTAATAGCAACCAATACCGAATGAGAACAAATGCTGAGGTCAAGCAGATGTATAGAGCAAGCGAAGTAGTCCAAGAAATTAAATCTCAGCGTCTAAGATGGAATGACCATGTCCATAGACTCCATAATAACCGCCTTGCCAAGTTGATCTGGGAGGAAGCTCCCACAGGAAGAATGCTCTTAGGACGCCTACGAATGCGACAGAGCCAAGACCCACCCCGGGTTGTAATGCTTCCAGAAGAATATTATTAAAGCAGTTTTAGTACTTTTTCGTTTATGTATAGAATTATATTTGCTAATTAAGAAAATAAACAAAGTTCCAAATATCTTATTTATTTGTGGACTGCAAAGCCTGATAATAACGGTCGCCTTTATATAACATTCAATTGTTCCTTCATTTTAGTAGTCGCTATTGACAGATTTTACTTTACTATATAGATTCTGTTTTCCTAACTCCATGTCTTAGTTTACTCAGTATATGTTCCTTCATATACTAGTACTTTTTATTTTAACTAAAATATGTATATGATACGGGTAAAGTTAGGTAAACGGGTAATTCTAGGATTACCTGGGTAAAGTGTGAAGTTTTTATTTATTTAGCGTATGGCTTAAGTACATCACAGAATATATTTATATTTATGCATTATACAATGCATCACAAACAGATGTCCAGTTCTTTTATATATTCGATTGACCCTTCGGTTGCCATTACAAAGTCTATAGGGTCGCCTGTTTATGCTCTGCGTGGGCAGTCCTGAACAATGTGACTGATCGTCTGTCTTGCAGCGCCGCAGTCACAAGAAGGCGAGGGAAGTTTACCCCATCTGTAGAGGGAGTCGGCGCATCTTCCACAGTTTGTTCTAATTCGATTAAGGGCTGCCCAAATCTTACGGGGACGTTCAAATTCGCTAGGTTTTTCTATGATGTCCGGTAGACTATGGTAATGCGGATATGTCTTACTTTCCCAATCTTCTCTCCATCGGGTATTTATGTCAAAGTTGGATTGCTGCAGCGCTTGAGCAGATTGTAGAGGGGGTAACCTGGATCGGAGACGGTTTCCAATAATATCGGGGATGTCGTTGTGGACTAGAAGCTGGCGACTGTCTATTATTTTGTTATATTCTTTAACCAACGCATGTTCGCGGAGTAGGTTGGGTGGTGCTATATTACTAACGGTAGGTAGCCACATTGTAGGAGTGGGCTTAATTGTGCCTGTTATCATACGCATAGCACGGTTTAGTTGGGTGTCGACCAGGTGGGTGTGCCTGCTATTTAGCCACACTGGTGCACAGTATTCTGCCACCGGATATATCAGGCCAAGAGCAGAGGTTCTTAAAGTTGATGCTGTGGACCCCCATGTAGTGCCGCAGAGTTTCTGTATTATATTGTTGCGTGTTTTCATTTTTTCTGCTGTTTTCGTCAGGTTTTCTCTGAATGTGAGCGTTCTGTCTAGAGTAACCCCAAGGTATTTCGGGTATTTATTGTGTTTCAACAGCTTGTTATTAAAATACACTCGCAATTCTCTGTTTGCCAGCTTGTTGTTGAGATGAAAAGCTGATACTTCAGTTTTTGTAGTACTTGGTTGTAGTTTCCATTTCTTAAGATTTTCGCTGAGGATGGATAAGTCATTCGTGAGAGTGATTTCTGTAGTTTTTAAAGATTGGTGGCTTGTTGCAAGGGTCCAGTCGTCAGCATATCCAAACTTTCGAGATTCGGTTTCAGGCATGTCAGCAATATAGAGGCTGAAAAGTAAAGGGGCAAGGACAGAACCCTGTGAAAGGCCATTGTTAAGTTTCATCTGTCTACTCGTCTCCTTTCCCATTATAACCTGGAAGGCTCTGTTTGTCAGCATGTTGTCAATGAGGTTAATTATCTTTCTGCAGGAGATAATACGGGCCAGATTATATATTAATCCCTGTCTCCAAACAGTATCATATGCTGCTGTTAGATCTATAAATACTGTTGCTGTCTTTTATTTCTTTTGAAAACTAGCTTCTATAAAAGTTGTTAATGACAGCACTTGGTCCGTACAGCTTCGATGAGGGCGGAAGCCAGCTTGTTCAATCTACAAAAGTGTGAAGTACTCTAGAGGTATGTAGAATTATTGAAATAGTTCAAATTTTGGACTTTACTCGAGTAAAACACATTCTACCTGTTGCCTCTTGGTTAAGTGCTTAATAGGGTATACTAGTAATGATAAGGCCATAACTGTTTGAAAGATATCTTAATTTAAGAGGAAACAGTAGCGATCAACAGGTAGCGAAAACGCGTTTCAAGATTGTGGCTGTAATTTTGAATATTTTTTCGAGATATTTGGCACACGTATTCGTAATATAATAAATAATGGCGGTACAGAGCCCAATTTGAAAAATATATTAATATTAATAATGTAAATATAATAATATAATATGAAAAATATAATAATTTAATATTGTATTTAATTACAGAGTAATTTCCACATATTAATATATTTTTCAAATTGGGCTCTGTACGGCCATTATTTATTATATTAGGAATACGTGTGCCAAATATCTCGAAAAAATATTCAAAATTACAGCCGCAATCTTGGAACGCGTTTTTGCTACCTGTTGATCGCTACTGTATCACCTTAAGAAAAAACGCATTTTACAAAAGCAAGGAAAGTAAAACTATAAATACAGCAGAAATAAAAATTATAATCTAATTTTGTTAAAACAACGCAAGCTTCTGTGGCTTTTGGAGTTACAAATATTTCGAGCAGCTTTACATTTGCATTTATTTCACCAAAACCTGACGAGTACTTCGCACTTTACCCGGGTAATCCTAGAATTACCCGTTTACCTAACTTTACCCGTAACATACACAATAAAAATACTAAATACAATATCTACAAATGACAGGAGCTTTGCGGTATTACAAAAATAAATAAAAAATAAGAGTTAAGCTTTCAGCTAACCTGTAACGTCTAAATAATCCTGCAGTTTCTGCACAATTACCCAATGTCGTTACTTATTGCCCTTACCCTCGTCTTCATCTATCGAAATTCTATAATGTTTATTTTAATAAGTTACAGGGATGAAAAAAAAAGACAAAATTTAGTGTGATTTTTAATTTCTAATATTTCATTCAAAAGAAACTTTTTGTTTATTCTAAGGGATTTTCGACCCTCGGTAATATAGTCCAACTAATGAAGCTTAAAATAGGACAAAACCTCGCAATTTTTACAGAATGGATCGATTTACTTGAAAATTTGAGAATAAGTAGTGCATAGTGCATAGGATCAAAATCTATATGATGCCGACAGGCGCTTTTGCCATGGGGGTGGCTGCTACCCCATCTCGGGGGTGGAAATTTTTATTATATTTTGACCGCAAAAGTTAATTTAAAGTATTTAAAAATATCTATTTTCAGAAAATAAAAAGTATCTAGCTCAAAAATTAAGGGACTTATAATGAAAAGAAAGTCGGTCCCTATTTTTTTCAGCAAAAAAGTGATCGGAAGCAACCCCCTAATCACTACCCTAATTAGAATTAGTCATTGCCCTTATTCGGTCTTCTTTATTTATGTACTATTAATAGGTTCTAAAAGTTTGACCGGCTTAGAATTATTAGTTTAAAAAAATGGAGTTAAAAGTGAATGACGAATTTTTGTAGTTTGGAAAAAGGGCTTTTTGAAATTGTAGCTTATTTAATTCCCAAGAAATTGATTTGCAAAATTTTTTTCTACGGCAAAAATTGAGTGAGCTATTGACAATTAAAACTTATAATAACATGCAAAAACCACCTATATCAACCTTTTCAAAGTCACTTCTTTTTGCAACTGAAAACTTTAAAAAGATTTAATATTAATAGTCTTATATGTCTTATAAAAACCTACAAAATTATTTTTCACCAAACTTTCTAAGATAAAAAATAAAATAGTTACGGTTAAAAAATCAATATATTTTTTTGAAAAAAAAAAGTAGGAGAAATCAAACTGGAACCATAATACTGTAAGTTAGCGGTGTTTTTAGTCATTGGCTTTATTTATTCTTCTTTATTTATGTATTAGTAATAGATTCTAGAAGTTTGACTGGCTTAGAATGATTACTTTAAAAAATAACTGGCGTTAAAAGCAAATAACGAATTTTTGTAGTTTGGTAATTTCTTCAGAATAGAAAGATTAGCATCAGAGATACGAAAAAATATTTAATATGAAATTGTAGGTTATTTAATACCCAAGAAATTGGTTTTAAAAATTTTTTTCTATGGCAAAAATTGAGTGAATCGTAATAACGAGTATATCGAAAAACATCGATTTTTTTGATATAAAACTTTCGATAGCGAATAAATCGAAAACTATTAATTTTCTCAAAAAATGTATAGAACATTTTTGACTTAGAATAAATGTTTTTATCAACTTTCGCGGTCAAAATATAATACAAAATTTCCACTCCCGCGATGGGGTGGAAACCACCCCCGTGGTAAAAACGCCTTTCGGAATCATAGATTTTGATCCTTGGACTATCCACTACTTATTCTCAAATTTTCAACCAAATCGATCCATTCCGTAAAAATTGCGAGGTGAAAAGCTTCGGTTCTTGGACTAATAATGTAATCTTTCACTCTGAGTTTAAATTTTTCAAAAATATTTATTAGTTTTCTCACGATTCGAAATAAATGAGCATTTAAATAGCATTAGACCAAGATTTTGCGCCTACCTCCTTAATAATATGAAGTGACCACCGTTTTTTGTCCTTTTCTCAAAAGTTATCTTTGGATTCAACGCGTTGTGCTATTACATAGCAGTTCCTTTGTTCTAACTGAAACATAATTATGTACCTATATAATAAAAATATCAAATCCAAAATCTAAAATGCAGGAGCTTTGCGGTATCACAAAAATAAAATAAGAGTTAAGAGTTAAGCTCTCAGCTAACCTGTAACGTCTAAATAATCCTGCAGTTTCTGCACAATTACCCAATGTCGTTACCTATTGCCCTTACCCTCGTCTTCATCCATCGAAGTGTGCGTGGGTTAACACACGCATAAAGTTCAATGTCCCTGAGGTTGTTAGCGTTATATTACGAAACAGTATCAACCAGATCTTACAATAGGCCGTAAACTAATCTCTAGATTTTGTCATTTTTGTTAAAGCTCATTATCGTGTTTTGATCATACCAGAGGGATTATTATTGGCCGGCGAAATTACCCTTTTATTATGCTTTAATCTGTTACATATATAAAAGAGTAGTTTATGTTATTATATCAATGATTGTATCTGTATCAAAACAAAAAGAAACTTGTTTGGTTAATTTAATACAATAAAGAGACTATTTAAGGACGCATGAATCGATACGTTTAAGTGATTAAAGGGTTTAAAGTATAAAACATAAAACATTACACAAGTCAACATGGATTTGGAGTCTTGAGTTCTGTACCTCTATTGAGTACAACAAACCAATTGTACTATTGAGTACAATAAACCAGCATACATATGTTTTATAGACCTGACAAAGGCTTTCGATCGCATCTAAGTCGAAGACGTCTTACATTTACTGTATAGAAGAAACATACCAATCAATATTATACAAACCATCGAAAACATCTAAAAATACAGGCAAATTTCATAATCGAATACAGGCAAATATAAATGAAAAACTAACGCAGTTTATATCAGTACAAAGCGGAGTCAGACAAGGTGACTCGTTAAGCCCACTGCTATTTAATATAATAATGGACGTAATAATAGAATCAGCACGTAAAGGTAATCATGGTTACAGAATGGGGAACAAAGAAATCCAAATATGCAGACGACGACGCATTAATCGCCGAGACAGAAGACGATCTCCAAAGATTAACATACATCTTCAATACAACAGCCAAGAAATACAATATGATAATATCGGCAGAAAAAAGCAAATGTATGACAACATCTAAATACCCACTACGATGTAAAATCGAAATTGATGGGAAAATAATAAAGCAGGAAGCAAGGTTTAGATATCTGGGAATAGATATATCCAGTTACGTAGATGTTGAAGAGGAAGTACGACAACAAAGCTTAAAAGCAAGTAAAGCGGCGGGATCTCTTAATGACACAATCTGGAAGAACAAACACCTAGGACAAGACACAAAAGCAAGAATCTCTAAAGCAGCAATTAGACCTATATTGACATACACGGGGGAGACAAGACGTGACATCTCTAAAACGAGACGACTACTAGAAACAACAGAGATGAAAATACTCCGACGAATATCAGGGAAAAGTCTGTTGGATAGGGAGAGAAGTGAAAACATAAGAAGATCATGCAATGTAGAAGACATAAATAGACGGGTGACAAAACGGAAACAGGAGTGGAACGAACACATTAGTAGAATGTCAGAGGATAGAATAGTACGAATAGCACTAGATAAGTCACCAAATGTACGAAGAAGTATTGGCAGACCAAGAAAAAGATGGTGCGATAACTTAAACAATTTAGAAGGCTAATATTGAAGAAGAAACAGGCTTTAAAGTCTACATACAAGAAGGAAGAAGAAGAAGAAGTTCTGTACCTCTGATTTTGATTACTTATGCCTAACTAAAGAAAGAAAAAATATTTTTGTCTAATAAAGTTTGCTTTTATACTTACCAGAACAAAATGTCAAATTTTATGAAAATTCTCAATTGTTTTAATTTAAATTATTTTTAAGTAAACACAAATTTTGAATTATATATGTATATTTTTATTAACTTTAATTATAAAAGACGGGATATATGAAACCCATAAATACAAAAAAGAATACAATTTTTTTAAATGAACAGATTTGGTATTTCTTTTGTGTAAACCAGGACTATCTCATAGGAGCCTCCAAACGTAGTTACCCATCATGTTCTCATTACATTCTCCTGAATACCTTTGTTCATTACATCTTGGTGAAAGCGTTCCTCTTGCTCTTCTGAATATGCACCCAAGTTGTCTTTAAATTGATCCAAGTGAGTATGTAGCATGTGTACTTTAAGAGACATCCTGTAACCCATGACTTTGAAGCTGTCAAGCATATTAGAAATAAGCTCTTTTTAATTGACAGTTTCAGAAAAATTGTTTTAAAAATTGAAAGGCCATAGAATCTGGTCGAAGAGCATTGACGGACTGCTTCATGAGACTTAATTTTACGTGCAATGGAGGCATTAAAGCACGATGGTGCTCCACATTCGAAACTCGCACCGATGAGACAATGAGTGTTGCTGGTAATGAAGTACATCGGCTCTACTATCCCATAAGCAAAGATAACATGGATATTTAGTGTATCCGTCTTGCATTCGTATCAGGAAACCAGCCATTTTGAAATCCTCTATCATTGGCCAGACGTACTATTCGTATTTCAAAACTTGGAGCAACATTTTAACGCTCTCGTAATTTTCTTTGAGCATTACAGAATGATCCAGAGGAAGATATGGAAATTTATTTCCATTGTGAAGAAGAACTGTTTGAAGATTCTTGTAGAGCTGTCAAACAAAATATTTTGGCTCCCACCTTAATGATTTCGTCTCAAATATAGCAAAAATACTCCACGTCATTTATACACTTTTTGGAAGACATTTTTATGCCTCGCGACACATTAAATACGTTATTCCATTGCAATTCTCACGCGCGCACCACCATGTCAGTCTGTCAGTCTGCCACTTCTCGGTTGACACCCACAGTCCCCCCTCGCCCCTCTCAGACATTATAAATCCAACGGCTCCTCAGAAAATCCGCCAAAACACCGTATATTTATTTTGCATTATCTAAAGGTACCTACAAATACAAAAGCAAACTTTTTTTATTACTTATGGAGTTTCTGCTTAATTTTCGATGTATACAAACAGAAAATGTTTATTAAATAACAGACTCAAAAAAATTGTTGTTGACCTGTTATTTTTCAATGAAGAGAGTATGATACAGCTGATTTAGCGAAACATATCTGACAATGGATTGTAGCGTCATCCAAATGTCTTAGATGGTATCAATAATTAAGAAATTACTCTTTCAAATAAGTCAGTGGGACTCAGATGTCGACAATCTTGTATAAAGACAGCATTTTGTGGAAGACAAATTACTAACAAAAAACAAAACTGTACATTGATGAGCGTGGTAATAACCGGCAAAATAACGCAAAAGATGGAAAACATAATACATTGTGAAAATAAAAAGAGATGAAACTTATAGAGGTGGAAATTATCGATATAAACGTATAAATTAACATTACATTACATAGTTTCAAACCTTTAGAGTATATTATAAAATTCTCCTGTCACAGTGACAGTTGTCATACTCCTCCGATACGTCTAAAGGTGGGAAACTATGAAAGGTTAATTTTATACGTTTATATCGATAATTTCCACCTCTACTAGTTTCATCTCTTTTTATTTCACAATGTATTATATTTTCCATCTTTTGCGTTATTTTGTCGGTTATTAGCGCGCTTATCACTGTATTATAATAAAATACATGATATAATAAAAAACAAACATTTAATACTACGATATGATCATTTCTTTATTTTTATCTATTTAATAATCAAATGGCACCTTAAGGTTAAAGATATCCTTCCTCTCTTCAATGTAAAGATAATAAAAATTGCCAAACTGTGCTCATGGACCGTAAAAGCTTAATCTAGGTCAAACGATGCTTGAAATCTTCACTGAATTATTATATGATTGTTCATTTCTTTGATTCATAGTTTTGGAACTAGACAATAAATCATGGGCGGGCTTGGCGGTTTTAGATTAAGGCAACTATTTTAAATAATTTTTAATGAAAAAGAGTTTATGGCTCTTTCTATGGATTCTTTATTATTAATGAAAAAGGCACAGAAGTGTTAATACAATAGAACAAATAGAATTTAACAATTGACTGATGACTGATACAACCCAGGGTTGTTACGCTACGTCATAATGATGATGATGACGGCATACCTGTGGTTTGTCCATAGCCAATTCAATATTTTTCAGCAAGAAATTGAAAAGATGGAAGGAAGTACAAAAAGTGTTATGGAAGTTAATGATGTATTGGAATCTACTCTCGCAGCTTTGACCAGAAGAAAAGAGGAACATTTCTGATCATTTAATGTAAAATCCATTCTTAAGCGTAGTAGTACGCAATAAGGCGAAATTAACTACAGAACTTAAGTTATTGAGTTTTATGAAACCTTCATAGAGTATCTTGAAAAATGGAGTGTACCGTCTTTCTACTTTCTCAAACTTTAAATGGATGCTTTTGAAGCATCCCAAGCAATTGGGAACAAATTGAAGAAACTATTTGTTACGTCAATGAAAAAAACATTAACATAAATGATACTTTGCTATTTGATTTTGCATCATGCACCGTTAGTGGATTTTTTTAAGTGAAAAAATTAAACAACGGACTTATGAAGATAAAACCACCTCAGTTTCGCGAAAAATGGGTTAACATAAACACGTCTCGATAAAGGCTCCTCGCACCCCTCTTTAGCTGGAGGGTATCATCCCCAAACCCTCCTTGGATGTGTCACGTTTTTTTAAGTTTATGATTTGCTCACTCTAGGCTAGTGTGCATCAACACTAGCTAATTGAAACAGGGTTAGATTCAATTGACACCGATACCTACCTGTCCGAAAGGATATTCTCAGCAAAAATGCAATACGATATGGTTAATTATTCTTATATTTTTTTCACATCTGTCTCGTTGCTTATATAAACAAAAACTAAGATATAATATAGTAATATGCAATAACGGGCTGTATCAGATTAAACGTCACTGAACTATCTACTGTATTAGAACTAAATCAATAAAAAAATCTCACAATAAAAGCAATCTTCTATAAAAGTGTATCTACATAACAATTAAATAATGGTGATAACATGTGGGGTATTAGGGTCAAATATAACTTCTTTTAATCAGTTAAATAACAGTAATGGGTATAATAAAACAAGTATATGACATACCGATAAAGCTATTTATTACACAATAAAATAGAACTAAATAGCGGTATGCATGTCTTTTGATTTTTTATTTAACAATAAACGACGTTGTAAACAACAATCCACCAAAAAAAATATGTAAATAGATAAATAGATACATAAATAGATAGCTATTAATTGATCTCGTACAGACAATGGTCTACCAGTCCTAATACTAAAAATAAACGCACTCTGAAAAAAATATTATTTTGCGCATTCCAAGATCCAAATATGATGCTAGGAGAGCACCAATTTTGCACTATTTGAATTGAATTTGAATGCGTTATACATTGATTATTTAGGTATATGTACAGGTGGACATCTCTGACGCTTAGTTGCAAAAATTACGAGAGCACGGTTAAAGAGCACTGATAAGAAGAAAGTTGGTGAGCAGTATATCATAGGTACAAGAGTGGACAAGCACACTACCTTGAATCCCAAACGGTGAGATCCTCAGAAGAGTGAAGAAGAGCCGAGAGGTATTGACCACTATCAAATAGTGAAAGTATACTTTGGACACATTATGCGAAATGAATCCAGATATGCCCTTCTACAAGCCATCCTTTTTTTGAAACGTTTATTCATCAATCTGTTAGTTATAAAAATTCTAACAATAAGCGTCTTTGGGGTTTGAAGTAAAAAAAAATTGACGTTAGAGAGGTCAATCCAATGACTGGACGTCTAGTAAGGAACAAACATAACATTCCGATAATATGCTACATACAAACATACATTTCACATTTACAAACAATACATTATATCTAAAATATAAACATAATTACAATGAGTTATAAAACTTATTTATAAATAAGGTCCAGTGGATTTTTACGTTTTAGTCTGTGAGTTTGTTGACTATTATCAAGCAAGTTTATTGCCAGGGCATTTGGATGGCTTTCTAGGCGTTTTATGTACCGAACACTGCACTAAACTATCAGTTCACTGATCGTAGGTACTTCTAGATCACAATAAATGTCTTTGTTTGACACCAACCATGGGGCGTCTGCAGGCGCGGATCTAGAAATTCATAATAGGGGGGCAGACGTACCGCAAATATTTTATTGTCCAGATTTAGCCATACGACTCACACTTACTCTAATGATAAAATTCAGTCATCTCAGATACCTACGGTATCAAAAGAATTGAACTCTGGTTGACAGAAAAAAAAATATTAAATAATAAAAACAATACTTATTGACTAAATACAATAGGGGGGTCCATGGACCCCTTGACCTCCTCTGTATCCGCGCCTGGGCGTCTGTTATAGAGCGTAACACTTTAGATTGTAATCTTTCCATTATGGATATGTTGGATTTTGCTGCTGTACCCCATAGCTGGATCCCATAAGTCCAGACTGGTTTGAGTATTGTATTGTATACCAATTGTTTGTTGCGTATAGACAACTTCGATGTTCTGCCCAGTATCCAATAATGTTTACGAAATTTTCAGTTTAAATGTTGGCGCTTTTTCCATATATGGGTTCTCCTTGTCAAAGTTTTGTCCAGGTGCATACCAAGGTATTTAACGCTTTCGCCTTGTGGAATTGCTTCGTTATTTATTTCTATATTAGCCGATATTTTGCGACATTTTGTAAATATGATATGTTGTGATTTTGATTCATTGATCTTTATGCGCCATTTCTTCGTCCACTTTTCAATCTCCCTAATATGCCTTTGAAGAGATTCGGTAGCTGTTGCGGGATTTTCATCTGTGACTAACATAGCTGTGTCGTCTGCGAATGTTGTAGTCGGTATACATTTTCGTTTGCTGGTATGTCGTGTGTAAATATCAAATATAATATAGGACCCAGAACACTACCTTGAGGGACCTCAGATCGTATAGGGTAGATTTTTTATGTATCTGCTTCATGCTTGACACGGTAGTATCTATCTTCTGAATATGATTTCAGTATAGTAAACATTGAATCAGGAACGTTCATTTTTATTTTGAAGAGCAACCATTCATGCCAGATTTTATCAAAAGCCTGACTGACGTCAAGAAAAAGTGCAGAACAGTATTTTTTTCTTCAAAAATTTTATTTACTATATCAACGACTCTATGAACTTGTTCTATTGTTGAATGCTTCTCTCAAACCCAAACTGGTGCTCCAGAAAAATATTATTAACAGTTATTACATATCTTCATTAGTCTGGTCGCTAATAGCTTCTCAAATAGTTTAGCTAGTACCGGTAAGATACTAATAGGACGATAAGAGGTATGTTCGTGAGGTGGTTTACCATGTTTATGGATTATTATTATATCCAAGGGCGGATCCAGGACCGATTTTCGGGAGGAGCCATGAACTTTTTTTGGGGAGGTGTACCGGGGGCCAGGGGGTAATTTTTAAAAATTACGGTTAAAATGGTGAGTTTGAAGGCACATTTTACACACTTTTGAGTTCTATAAAGACATTCAAAAGGCATCGTTACTAAAGTATTATTAAAGTTGTTACCGATTCATCCACATTTCTTCGGATCCAAGTGCAGTTCTTTCAACAACTTTAATACTATTTTTTCCAATGCTTCTCCTGTCACTCTGTCAGGCCTTGTTCTTCCCCTTTTTCTTGATTTTCACTAATAATTGTTTTTATGTTCTCATACGCCTCAATTAACTTGACAAAATTTTCACCAATGTTGTTATTGTGTATGTATTTCAAATTTAGATAAAGCTGTTCTACGTGGGATACGTCGCGCGTCGGATATTTCGTCAAATATGACAGAGTAATAATTTGCACTTTGAACCTGATTCATGTTTTGTTCAATTATTTCTTCACAACAACATGTTATTAATTATTGATTTTGGCTGGTGTTACTAATTAATATATGCTGCTGTGGATAGGTGTCGTTGAATAGTCTTATCTTCTGATGAGATTTTAAATCTTAACAATTTCCCTCACTGCTAGGTCCAGCACCTTCGTCGAGAAGCAGAAGGCCATCATCACGACAGCCTCTTAGAGGAATATTTTGTCGACCTAAGAACACTATATACTCTACTATTGGTCGTAGTCTTTCTTTATTTTCTTGTATCTGTTTAGACCTTTGAGGGTCTTTCTGGTTTGACTGACTTTTGCGGGTTGTGATAACTTTGTAGAAAATCCACCTATACCTCAACGCACTCCTTGTGATATGATGTTTTTTCATGGATTTGTATGGATCCGTCTTTGCCCATGAGTTTGGCGAAAGATGTTTAAGGTTTCATGACAAGGCTTTCGGCTGTCATCCCTTTATTATGACCATATTTTTCATTAGAAAAATAAAATTCAATACTTGTAAAACAATCCCTTTTGACTGTTCGAAAATACCAACCAACTCCTTTGTTGTAAGTTCTGGTGATCCAAGTAACGCTTCATTTCTTTTTTATTCTTTGTGTGTATAGAATATGGAAATTGATAGGACTCTGATAGCTGCCAAGATCGTTCTAATAATTGGCACTTATCTATATTTTGATTTATAAAACATCCTATGTCATTCTTGAAACTTCTGTTACTGCTTTTAATCAATTCTAGTCCAGAAAACATATTTATCCCCTGTTTTATACATATTATATATGTTTGAAACTATTAAGAATATTTGAACTGCCAATATTTAAATTTATATTTTTTTAAATTCTCGGAGGGGGCCATGGCCCCCATGGCCCCCTCCCTGGATCCGCCCTTGATTATATCAGCAATTTTCTATTGCGTTGGTACAATTTTGAGCCTTAGTGCGGCGTTGAATAGTTGTGTTATCATAACTGCACCTTTATGGTAACTGTTTTAAGATAGTTCCTGTTATAAGGTCATAGCCTGGAGTTTGTTTGGTTTTTAATCTATATTGAATAGTATTTTTTACATCTCTTTTTGTTACTGGTTTAATTTGCTCACTTGGCTGTTGGATTGTTGCTAGACTTTCACAGATAGCCTCATCTTATTCAGTACTGACAGAGGGTAGAGGTTGAAAAACTTCTTCAAGATATTTTCCAAATGCCTCCGCTTTTTCTTGATCTGTTCTCGGCCATGAGACATCTGGATTTCTTAATGCTGGTGTGTGTTTAATGAGTTGTTTTAATTTCCTGGTGACCTTCCAAAATGAATAATCAGTATCTGCTGTTAATGTTAAATTTTGAAGATAATTTTCGATGTAGGAGTTTTAATTTGGTTTCTTATATTAATAGGACAGTTTTTTATTCTGTGTATCTTTACATTCTGGAGTAGCATTCCAGGCAGCTTCTTGGAGAAGTGTAGTAAATTCGTATACTCTCATTTCAACAAGTTCATCTTTTGTTTTTAGGGAAATATTAAAGTTTATTTTTTGATGTATTTCTTCCCTAAACTGATTCCAGTCGGTTTTATGACTGTGCAGTTTTGCTGGACGTTCGTTCTCAACAAATCTTAAATTTAGCGTCGCCACTATGGGGGTATGGTCTGAAGCAATTTCATAATTTGGTGTAATATTTATATAGCCTTCTCCAAAAGCTTTACTTACAAAGAAGTCACAACAAGCCATCCTGCAAGGAAAAATATTTAAAAACTGAGGTCTAGGAAGATAAAGATTGCTATGATGATCGTCAACATTCATCACGGATAGGCACATCAAAAAGAAAGAGGTCAGACAACCACCTTATCAAATTACTTGAAAAGAAATATTTAGGCATGAAAGACAGCAGAATCATTAGGGCTCTTTATTATAATCAGATAGCCAGTAAAGGAGAACAACATTAAAAAAATTAAGAGAGGGGTGTTAGGCAGGGCAGTGTCCCGTCTCCTACTCTTTTCAATGTATGCTTAGGAGAAATGCTCTGGAAAGCACTAGAAAAACTAACTACAGTAGTGTGCAGTCTTCTAGTATCAGAAAATGTCTTGAGGATTTACAAAAAACAGTTAACAGGGTGTGACAAATAATAGAGGTCAGTACAGAAAATAGCCTGGCCCTAAACACAAAAAAGACAATATTTATGGTGATTTCAAAAACTCAACAGTGCCAAGAAAGCCTAAAAATATATGGAGAAAAATTTTAAAAAGTTAAAAATAACAATATAATGAAAATAATGAGTACAAAGATTAGATTAAGGCAAGAACAGCTTTCGACAAACTAAAAAAGTATTCTGTTCGAATTATGGATCTATAGAAAAATATTACGAATAAGTTGGGTGGATAGTGTACGAATGTCGGGGTGTTGAGAGGATGGAAAAAAAGAAGTTTTGGATACTATTAAAATTAGAAAATTGCAATATCTGGGATATGTCATGAGGAATGAGCGTTATAACTTACAGCAATTAATAATACAAAGAAAACTACAAAGTATACGGAGTCGTGGAAGAAGACGGATCTCCTGTTTGAACAATTTGAATATTTGTGTGGTCAAAATGGTTGTGCTCTTCATTTCTGTGGTCTTCATTGGTTCCTTTAGTCTCATTTTTGCTTGGAAAATCGAGTTTAAAAGTTTGTTACTTCTGCAACACACTTTATATTTGAACATTTCACTATTACTTAATTCTCTATTATCTGTATAAGAGAATCTAAAATAAACAAGTGATTTTGTATATTCTATTTTTTTTGTAATAATAATATACGTTAAAATAAATTCGCACCCGCCTGTGTTGTAAATAAACAAAAAGAAAACTTTCCTCACTTTCGCTAAAACAACAAATTACGGCTTTTATGTTTTAATTCAACCTTTACAATAAGTTAATTGTTTAGTGAACTGCTATTTTGATATTTGTCAATTTCCCAAAAGTAGATTAAACTTTCGTTCGAGAATCTCTTTTTGGATTTTTAATTTTTTGTTAATAATTCAAGCAATTAAAAGGTTTTTTGTAAAAAAAAATTATAACAAATATTGGACTTGAAAGTAGATCAAACACGCAAAAATAAACAGGTCCGACAATAAAAATGGATTTCAATGTTACCTAATTAATGCAGTATGGCTACGGTGACCATAATATGTACTTATTTAAGTAGGACAGTACTTATTTTTAAATATTGTCCTAATGTACTTTAAAACCTTTCTAAGGACACGCGAATGTACTTATTTTTTCTAAAAAATGAATATTTTTATCTTTTACTACTTTTAAACAAATTTCTTTGTATACTGTTCCAGGTATTGCAGCTTTTGTGTCTTGATCCATTCAATATTTCCATTCTTTTGTTGACTCTTCTCATGACTTCGTTGTTTGTTACAGGCTCGGTCCATGCTATCTTTAGGTACCTTCACCCACAGTTCAAATGCTTCCAACTTTTTAGTAGTCGATGCGTTAATTGACCATGCTTCTATCCCGTAAAGCAGAGTCTAGAAAATATAACACCTTGCCAGCCTAACTCTCAAGTCTTAATTATTTCAGTTCTCTTGCACAAACTACCTTTCTCATTTTATTGAAGTTGGTTCTTGCCTTCTCTATTCGAACTTTAATTTCTTTGGAGTAATCGCTTGTGTGATTAATTATTGTGCCAAGATAGTTGTAGTTTTCAACTTGTTCTACAGTCAGGCTTTTATCATTATTTTGGGTTTTTGATATCCTCATAAATTTAGTTTTCTTGATGTTTACTAATAATCCATATTGTTCACCATACTCAACTATCTTGTTCATTAGCTTTTGGAGGTCTTGGAGGTTGTCTGCTATTATGATAGTGTAGTCCGCATATCTAATGTTGTTAATTGGCGTTCCATTTAGGTACCTTTATTCCTGCTGTTTCTCCCTCAAGAACTTTTTTCATAATTTCTTCAGAGTATGCATTTAATAGTAGTAGTGACAATACACACCCCTGTCGCACTCCTCTTTTAATTTTGAACTCTTCTGATGTGTGTTCGTTAATGCGTATGTGTGCCTGCTGTTTATAATATAGATTTGTTATAATTCAAAGGTCATTGTATTGTAATTGTTTTGCTTTGAGGACGTCCATTAGCTCTTTGTGGCGGACTTTATCGAAAGCCTTGTTGTAATCTATGAAACAGACGTACATATCCTGGTTCACATCCAAGCATCTCTGGATTAGTAGTGTAAATCCAAAGTGGGTTTCTTCAATATTCATATCAAGTGTTTGGTAAATGCGTTTATGAATTATCTTTAAAAACATTTTAAGTGTGTGAGACATCAGGCTTATGGTGCGGTGGTCGTACACAAAACTTCACTGCACAAGTGAAACATTTTTACACAAAATGAGTCATCTACCTAGAAAACTAAAGTACAAATTTTCATGAATTTAAACTATTCAAAAGCATAGATCTAAAGTGGGCTCCACACTCTCGGCGAAGTTACTTCGCCAAAGTTGACCGAAGTCCGAAGTATTCTCTTTACACACTCGTTCTACTTCGCGAGGAAGTGCGATACCGACAAAGAGCGGTGCGATACCGACAAAGATCCCTTTGACTAGACCGACAGAAAATGGAAGTAGAACGAAGTGAGGCAAAGTTACACAAGGTGGCCGTCTACACTTTCGTACTTGTTGAACCTCGATCGACTTCGGCGAGAGTGTGGAGCTCGCATAAGAAGTGAAATAACAGGGAACAATGTTTGTTATTCTCTCGAATGTTTTAAATTGTATATCAAGGCAACCATGTTAAACGAAGATCAACTCTTTGACGAACTGGGAATTTTGAAAGACGTGGCTACAAGTGAAAAAATTGCTGAGTGGAACAGAAAAGAAAAAAATAGTCAGGATCGATGGCTTAAAGTTTTTAAGTGTGTAGATCAATTCAAACTGAAAAACTTACAAATATTATGCGAATTTATTTTTTGTCTTCCGGGTACTAGTGCGGCTATCGAGTGTTTATTTTCTGTAATAAATAATTATTATTGGACGTCGGAGAAATCACAAATGTCCATATATCCACTCTCAAGGTAGCGATTCTGGTGTACGCAAATTTTGATGAGACTTGTATGAAATGTTTCATTTACTTCAGTCGAAGCCGGACCTTCTTAAATTAATTTGATGAGGCTATTCCAAGTCTCTCATCTAAAAACTCTTAATTACAGGCTTGTAACTTTTTCAAAGTTAATGTAATCTGTTATATTTAGTTTAATTGATATAATTTTTAATGTTTAGCTACATATTATGTAGTTTATTTATTTTTAATTCCAAAAAGTTATATTTGTCCAATAACAAGATACTTTTTGCGTTTTTAATACATTTTTGTTTTTTGTACTTTTTTTTCTTTAAAAAGATATGGTCACCGTAAGTATGGCCCAAATAAATTGAATAAATTAATTATTTCGTTTCCGATTGCATTTATGCCAATAATAATAGGTCTTGGGCTCACAATTAGGGGGTACCCACAATTAGGAAAATAGTTATTTATGTACCAAGTCAGTAAAGTGACTCTTTATCGAACGAGTCTGATATTATGAGCAGAGGGAGCGAAGCGAGCGAGGCGACTAACAGACTAGTTCGATAGTCTTTACTGACGTGGTGCATACAAAATTTTATCGCCAATCCTAAAAAACATTAACACTTGCTTAACACTTACTTAATTACATCCTTCTAATGAAAAAAGAGTGTGTGTACTTTGTACGCACTTCTTCTTCTTCATGTGCCGTGCTCGATTATCGAACGTTGGCTATCAAATTGGCTATAGTAATTTTGTTAACGGCAGCTCGGAAAAGGGATGCAGAGGATCTGTTATACCATTCTCTCAGGTTTTTAAGCCATGACGTTCTTCTTCGACCTGGCCCTCTTCTTCCGTCTACCTTGCCTTGTATTATTAAATGGAGTATATTATATCTCTCTGGGTGTCGCATAACATGGCCAAAATATTCAAGTTTTCGATTTTTAACTGTTCTGACGACTTCTGTAACTTTTCCCATCCGGTGCAAAACAACTTCGTTACGAACTCTATCCACCCAACTTATTCGTAGGATTCTTCGGTATACCCAAATTTCAAAGGCTTCCAATTTCTTGAGAAGAGTATCTGTTAAAGTCCAACCTTCGACACCGTACAAAAGACTAGAGAATACATAACATCTCACTAATCTAATTTTAAGATTCAAAGTAATGTTGTTTCCACATAAAAGTTTCTTTATCTTAAAGAATGCAGCTCTGGCTAGGTAGGTGATACTGTTAGTTCTTTCTAATTGTTCACCATAAGCTGTTACTACTTCCGGTTGTATTGGCGTCTTACTGACAACCATCACCTTGGTCTTTGCGGTGTTTAGCTTGAGTCCATATTCATCACACGTTGTGGTAATCCTATTAATCAGATGTTGAAGTTCTTCATAATTGGTCGCAATTAACACCGTGTCATCCGCATATCTCAAATTATATGTACGCACGTAGGATGTTATACTTCTATTATTATGATTTCAACAAAATAAATATATTTTAAACAGTTTTATCGTATTTTTATTTAAATCAGTACTAATTTTTATACTTAAAGTAAAATACCAAAAATTAAAAATACCGTTAATAGTTACGTCATTGTTTATGAAGTGTAGCCTCCCGCAGCGCAGTTGCTTTTTCCGTGATGAATAGTAGAAAATCTAAATAAATATATTTTCTAACAAATTATCAGTACCTAAATATCTCTCACCGTCCTATATACAAGGTGTCCCAAAAGTAGCGGAACGGTCGAATATTTCGCGAAATGAACATCGGATCGAAAAACTGAAAAATACGTGTGCAATAAATCTATCGAATGACACCAAATACGACCTCCGACTCCACCCCCTAGAGGTGGGGTGGATGTAACTTTAAAATCTTAAATGGAAACCCCCAGTTTTTATCGCAGATTTAGATTTCTTACGTAAAAGTAAGTAACTTTTATTCGAGACATTTTTTCGAATTATGGACAGATCGCGCTATAATCGGAAATAACGATATATCTTAATACCATAGGTATATTATAGAAATGATCTAATATCTCGAGAACAACTACGTGTTTATTATTTTTCAAAAAGCTATCGAATAACACCAAAAATGACTTTCCACCCCACCCACTGGAGGTGTGGTGAGGGGTAATTCTAAAATCTTAAATAGGGACCCTAATTTTTTATTGCAGATGTGGATAACTCATGCAAAAATAAGTAACATTTATTAGAAACATTTTTTAGAATTGTTGATAGATGGCGCTATAATTGGAAAAATACGATTTATTAACGCCATCTATCATCAATTCAAAAAAATGTTTCGAATAAATGTTACTTAGTTTTTCATGAGGAATTCCTATTTTAGATTTTAGAGTTACCCCCACCCCACCTCCAGGGGGTGGAGTGGAAAGTAATTTTTGGTGTTATTCGATAGCTTTTTGAAAAATAATAAACACGTATTTTTTGGATTTTCATTTGGAAGTGTATTTCTCGAGATATTAGACCGTTTCTATAATATACCTATGGTGTCACGATATATCGTTATTTCCGATTAATTATATGAATAGCACCATCTATCCATAAATCGAAAAAATGTCTCGAATAAAAGTTAGTTACTTTTACGTGAGGAATCCAAATCTGCAATAAAAACTGGGGGTTTTCATTTAAGATTTTAAAGTTACCTCCCACTCCCTGCGGGGGGTGGAGTGGTGGGTCGTGTTTGGTGTCATTCGACAGATTTTTGAAAAATATTGAAAACGTATTTTTCAGTTTTCCTATCCGATGTTCAGTTCGCGAAATATTCGACCGTTCCACTACTTTTGGGACACCCTATATAATCGCATTAACAAAAACACCATTTGATACTATATTCGCATTAACACGAAACTTAAAAGATTTAAGAATTCTTTTACTTTTACACGAAATAAAAATTTCGTATGACAGTAATGACAGAAGGCTCTAGCATGACGGCCGATTTCGATGTTTAATCGATAGTTGTTAGGTATCAATATTGAATACCTAATTACTAAATCTGTAAAGTTTTGATTTGTGTTTTATAAATATAATTGCAAAATACTACAGAATTTCATTTTCTGACATAAATTTAATTAACAATATCGTAAATTTTGTACAATATATTTTTAATAATTATAGTAAATAAATTTTAAATTCAGTCAAATAAATAATCGATTACTGCCATCTACCACTTACATTCAATCTCAGTTAATTTGATTAATCGCGGCAGGTAAAGTAAAATTTTTCTTTCAGTACAATAAAGTGTTACTTTACTGCCGCAAATTGTGGCAAATGAGTACAATAATGAATGACTTTAGTGACGGATGGCGATAAAATTTATTACCTCCTCCATGAGGCTTTTTTATTCATGTCGAACAATTTTTCTAATAAAAAATTTTTCGGGAGTCGTAAATACAGAGGCTTCCAAACTTTTTTGCGTCCGAAAACTGGAGTACCCTTAAAAATTTGTCGGACAATATTTGTCGGACAGTTAATTGTAAGTATTTTCATCAAACAATCCTGCACAAATTAGGTGTGAGGGTATAAATTTCACGATTCTTTATGTGGGGCGCGCACGATGGAGTCATAAATGATAATTTTTTGCAGGATTGTTTGCTAAAAATACTTTTAATTTACTGGTAATATTGTTCTACACATTTTTAGGGATACTCCAGTTGTCGGACGCACCAAAGTTTAGAAACCCCTATATTTACGAATGGCCCCCCTACCGAAAATTTTCCGAAATAGAAAAATTGTCCAATTCGACATGAATAACCGAATAAAAAAAGTCTTATGAGGGAGATAATATTTTTTTAGTGTGGGCCCAAGGTCTAAAAGTTTATTGTTTCGTGTACTACTATTTTGATATTTGTCAATTTCCCAAAAGTAGATTAAACTTTCGTTCGAGATTCTCTTTTTTGGATTTTAACTTTTTGTTACAGTTGAACCCGCTTATTAGAGTACCGGTTAGGGAGCGTTCAAGTATTACGTAACGCGATTTTTGAAGTTTTTTAACCCCTCCCCCCTTCCCTACGTAACACACTGTTATGGGAGTATAACTATTGCGTAACGCAATTTTTGAAGATTTTTGACCCCCCCCCCCCACCTGCATTACGTAATACTTGAACGGTCCGTTATAGAAATATCCCGGTTTATGGAATATACATTCGAGTTCCCGAAACGTTTCCATTTATTTCTTAATAAATTTATCCGTTTATTGGAATACGTATTAATAAAGGAATACCGCTTATTAGAATATTTTTCAGGTCAACGAATAAATTTTTACCTACAATTTCGAATTTCCTAAAAATTTAAATTATGTTTTGTACTATGGTTTCTCGCCAAGGGCTTCGAAGGCCTGTAGTGCTGTTTTATTTATATTATTTGGGTTTGTCAGATAGGTAATAAATATTTTATTGCGTTGTTATGAGTACCAATTCAATCGTTTACCGACAAATTCAGTCATAAAATAATTTCCTTTGTCTACAGGCTATACATATTACCACCCAGTTGCCTGTTATAAAATTTTTAAGAAACAGTTCGCCCATCCTAATCTCTTGTAAAGTTATAAAACGTTTTCGGGATGGCCGAACCATTGTAAATTTTTCTAATTTTTATAATTCAGAGCAACAAAAGTGATTAGTATTTTATGTAACAAAAAACAAGCTACAATTACCGATTATTTTTCAAGACTAAATAATTTTCTTATTAAGTATATTATGTATTTTAATACAAAAACATTTACATAATCTATATATTGCATAAACTTCATATTAATTACTGTATGCATCCACATAATATAATGTAATTTGGTTTTTTAATAATTGACATAAAGGGTGTTAATACATATAGGGTGTCAATTTGAAAAGTTGCCACACCCTATAATTTGGTCCCTATAGAAAATCTAAAAATATACAAAATCACGTCAAATTTATTTGTGAGGTGGACATTTTATAGACCAGTTTTCAACCAAATTACACTAACCCTCTAGCGGGGGCGGACACAACCCCCAAAATCTTTAATGGAAAGGGGAGTTAAGTGATACCTCATTTAAAGATCGTTCGATTACCTTTACAAAAATACCACATACATTATATTTCTCTTCAGTAATTTTGGAAAAATCAAGTGAAACCGTACAGATATCAAATATCGAGTTCAGAACTCCAAAAAATTTTTTGGAGTATTGAACTCCAAATTGAATCTTTTTTTGGGTGCTGAAGTATTTAGAGTGTTTTTTTGAAGTATTTTTGGAAAAATCAAGTAAAACCGTAAAGATATTAAGTATCGAGTTCAGAACTCAAAATTTTTTTAGAGTATTGAGTCCAAGATTTTTCCAAAAGTACAGAAAATAAATATAAGGCATGTGGTATTTTTGAAAAGGTAATTTAATGGTCTTCAAAATGAGGTATCGCTCAACCCCCCTTTACATTAAAGATTTTGGGGGTTGTGTCCGCCCCCGCTATAGGGTTGATGTAATTTAGTTGAAAACTGGTCTACAAAATGTCCCCCGCACAAATAAATTTGACGTGTTTTTGCATATTTTTTGATTTTCTATAGGGACCAAATTATAGGGGGTGGCAACTTTTCAAATTGACACACTGTATACATATTAATATAGTATGTACTATTATTACGTATATTCGGTACACTTATTACGGCTAGCCACCAATGATTGGTTATTAGAATAGGTTATAAGAATATTTTTGCTTCGCACGAAGGCTATTCCAATAAGCGGGTTCGACTGTAATAATTTAACCATTTAAAAGGTTTTTTGTAAAAAAAATTATAACAAATAAATAAATAAATTGAAAGTAGATCAAATATTGTAGTCGAAAAAATAAACAGGTACAAAAAAAAATAGAATTCATTGTTAATTTATACAGTATGGCGCAAATAAATTGAATAAATTAATTATTTTGTCACTGATTGGATTTATGAGAAAGCATATGTCCATTTTTAATTTTAAATGTTCGTCCTGTCATGTAATTACTTAAAATTATTGATAAAGTTGAATAATAATTATTAAAAAATCTCTTCAAGATGTATCGCGTAATTTGTTCTGCGATTGAAACAACAATATCAAAAGAAAATTTGTTGAAAAGCACACATTATAGCGAGGGTCAAAATTATGGAATAAATTCATTTTTTCGAGAATATGAGATTTTGGATAGAAATGCCGAAACAGGTCAATTTTTATTTTTAAATTATGATTTTTTGTCATATACTATGATCTGGTGATTAATCAATAACTTTTTTAATGAGAATAGGGGTCGTGTGATAGTTCATTTGAAAGGTTGTTCAATTCTCTTTTCAGTAATATAAATATTAAGATAATTATTTATACAGGGTGGTAAAAAAACATAATTTTTGAACTAAAATAATTCACATAAAAAGAAAAATGTATGGGATATATTTTAATTCAATTCAATTATCGATTATTTCCATTTCAATGATCGATTAATCACGCCCAGTTGGATGACTTCACTAGTATGATTACATTATATGTACAGGGTATACACTGTATATTCCAGAAAATCATAAGGAATTTAAAAATACAAATCGACCTGTTTCGTGATTTCTCTCCAAACTCTCCCATTTTCGAAAAAATTAATTTATTCCATAATTTTGCCCCTCTCTGTATATACATATACGTATATACAGGGCCAGTTTATGGTGAATAAAAGAATGAGGACAAAAGTAGGTAATATAATTTAAAGCCGTTAATGGAGTTATTTTGTAACAGAAGCATTAATATCAGTCTTAGATATGTCGTTTCTGGACGCTCAACATAACGCTGGTGAACAAGTTAGAAGCCTTCAAACTCTGGCTTTATAGAAGGATATTGAAAATACCTTGGACAACCCACACCACCAACGAAAACGTCTTTAGGAGAATAATAGACAGATATAGAGCTGCTAAAGATTATCAACCTTAGAAAAGTTAGCTACATGGGACACATAATGAGAAACGAAAGGTACCGCCTCGAGCAACTGATCATCCAGGGTAAGACTGAAGGAAAACGGGGTCCCGGTAGGCGCCAGATTTCATGGATTAAAAATATCAGAGACTGGACCGGCCTTGATTCAACATCCTTGCTTATAGCCGCATTGGACAGAGACAGATTTGCCAGTGTAGTCACTAATCACCACTAAAGGAAACAGCACCACAAGAAGAAAAAAATGGAGGGATATCCTACATCAGAATAGAGAACAAAGAAACAAGCATCGATACTCAATTCGCCCCAATCGATACGCCCCTATCGAAGAAGTAACCCAAGAAGATAAAGTAGCATTTAATAATATAAGAAACCTGTGAAAATATTCGCAGGAATGACATCTTTAATGCAAAGGTGGGAAGGGAAGATTATAACCGTATTTTAGCGAGCAAATAAACTATGAATGAAGTCACAAACGATAATGAAGGAAAAATCTGCAACAAACACATCTACAGTTAGCACTAAACACACAAAACAGAACACAATATTGACAAGATAACGTAGATAATAGCTGGAAGAACGGGTTGCAATCAAATAGACCATGTCGAACTGATTTCATGATTAGAGGATAAAGATCGAGAATCTAGAGCTTAGGTACATGCGGATTGCTATTTGCATGTTTAGTTGCACTCTTTAGTAGTTTTTGTGACACTCTTCAGAATCTAGCTTCAATACAAGTAAACTCAGGAGATACTGGTGGTTGCAAACTGGTAAAAGATAATATAATCAACATAGCGTGTTGTGTGTTATTCATTTCTGCACTAATGCAAGCAGTTTTGAGAGACCTTATTATATTCCAAATGGGAGTGCCTATGACTGTGATAAGTGAATTAATTAGTTCCGATTCAAAATCAAAAGTAATTTCGACAATGATTAGTTTATTACAACAGTCGCTTACAGCAATTGTATACGAGACAAATTAATTCAGATCAATCATTTCGAAGGTGGCTGGTTTTGTGATCGCATTAGGCGTGTCGCAGCACTCGGACTTCGATAAGCACCATACTATATTAGATTTAAGTCAGTTAAACAGAAAAGAATTAAGTAAGCTATGGCCATGGCCAACCAACACTAGCGTTCGTTGCGATCTCTCTCTGTCGGTTCTTGACAATGAAACACTTGGAATGTAGGTGACCCACTTACCGACTGAGCGGGTTGCATTGATAGGCCGATCCGTGAATCACGAAAAAAATTGAAAGTAAAAAATTTGTTTGGATGTCGCGTCGGTAAAGAGCAAGCTGGACAGAATATATTATCATAATTTTAGGATATCACTTTTACTGTCACTTTTAAATATATGAAATTACCGCATTTGCAAGAATCATCCAGTATAAAGTTAAAAATTGTTTTTGGCATTGTTTTGGCAACAAGAAAAGTCCGAAATAATAGACTGAAATTTAAATGTTTTCAATAATTTAGAAAATAATTAATTTAATATCGAAGTTAGATGTAATCTTTCTGTCACAACGGACCAACTTTTTTGATGTCTGGATGTTGGATTTGTTTTGTGTAGACATACATAGAATTGCAATGCTAAAACCACTGTTATAAAAATGAAGACATTTTTTTGTAATGTCGTCTATAAAGTAATTATATAAAAAAAGTCTTCGAAATTAGCTGAATGGTAAGATAGAAAATTTTGTTGCAGAAATTGCTTGTAAATAACTCAAATAATAATATTTGAGTTATCCTGCCACTCAAAATGGTCCGGAACATTGTATAAATAATCAAAATGTCAAAATATGAAGGAAAAATTCTATTTTTTTATTGGTTTTTTAATGTTGTTCTGAAGCTATTTCCTTGTGGCATTTTTATGATTAATTATTTATATGGGAAATAAGCCACAATTAAAATGAAAAAACTAATTTTATTAACGTTTCGACGCCCAAATCGGGTGCCGTTGTCAAAATACAAAATATTACTAAAATAAACAAAAGTGTTGTTGCTAAGCAAAAAAATTCTTCTAATAATTTATTTAATCTCACTCATTTATATTGGCAATTCAGACATATATTATACATTTTAAAGTAGAAGACTTTAAAATGATATTGCCAATATTTATGAGTTGCGTTCCTGGGACGACTTACTGAAAGATAGTTCATTCGATTACATGAAATTAACCCCAACTCAAGAATATCCGTCATAAAAAATTATAGCATGTGATATGTCTTTAAAAAGACAACCAAATGCAACGACAGTAAAATTCTCGAGTTAGAGACTTCATAGTAAATCACAAGGGAAAAACCAGGAAAAAAACCCTGTGATACTATCCCGACATCGTAAGTATTTGGTCTTACATTAATTTACTCTCAAAAAATAATACCAAATTCTGACTTGTAACATGTTTTAATTATAAATAATATTAATAATACTAGATATATAAGTAATACTAAAATATAAAATATGTACTAGCTCGATATTATTGACTTACTAATTTTGGTATTTTCTTTCTATTGACTTCCTCTTTCAGTATGGGTAACCACATCCTACTGCATTCTACCGAGGAATTTGCGACACAATTGGTTTCATTTAGCATAATTAGAGCCGCTTCTTTGATTTTTCTCTTTTTACTATCTGATTCTTTCAGGACTATACTTGAATCTCTCCACTGAACTCTATGTTCATTATCCCATGCGTGTTGACATATTTTAGATCTCTCAAATTCTCTATTTTTAATATAAGATTGATGTTCACTTATTCTAACGTCTAATGGTCTTGATGTCTCACCTAAATAAAATTGTTCGCATTCACAAGGTATTTTATAAATGCAATTCTTTGTTCTTTCTTGATCATTGTTAGGTTTAGTTTTAGATAGAATAGATCTCAATGTGTTTGTTGTTTTGAATGTTGTTGAAATGTTGAATTTATTTCCTATTGTTTTAAGTTTCTCGGATAGTCCTTTTATATATGGTATGAATATTTTCCTCGTATTATTTCTGGTGAATGTTGTAGGATCCCGTTCTAAGTTGTTCTGTTCCATTCGATCCAATCTTGACAATTCCTTATTTATAAACGATAAACGTTAGAACAAGTAATTTTGGCTCTATCATATAATAGCCAGGGAGGTAGTGTCAAATTTGACCGGAGCATTTTAGCATGGCTCGTTTCTTATTATTTAGGTAGGTGTTCCAAAGCTTATTAACAAATGATGTGTCAGCTGGCCCAAAACCGGGGATTTTAGGCAAGAAAAGCTAAAATATGAAAGTTGATGGACCAACGCTACACCTTAAATGTCAAATATTTATATACGTTACTCAGAACATTTAATGGAGTTGCTTACTTGGCACCTACCTTTCACTCAGAAGATCGGGGTTCAAATCCTGGCGCGGAAAATTTTTTTTGTTTTTTAAATTGACATTTTATTTTGAAAAATATTTATTTTTATAATACCACGTTTTTATTATTTATACGAGACAATATAAAAAAAATATGTATGTCTTTTATAGAATTATGCATAGAACTTATGAAATAGCATATATACATTTGATCATAAATATTATGATTGACCTTAATAAGCAAAATTGTTGTACATGAACCCCTGAAGCTTCCTGAGTTAGTACGACCAATCTAAGTGAAAAAGGGGGTTGGCCTCCCCACCCCACTCCCGACATTTTTTTATCTTTTTAGACAAACTGTTTTTTGCATAATTTTATGTGATGTAAAACCAAAAGATACATACAACCCTAATTTTTCACTTTTCTATCACCAACCCCCATTTTTTTAATAGCAATCTAATTATTTCCCTGTTCTCTATAACATATAAAAATGAATTTTTGTCTGTATGTCCCTTATAGAATCGTAAACTATGCATTTAATCATATTATGATGACCTCAAGCAAAGTTTTTGTACTTACATGAACCCAGGAAGGAGTTAATACTTAATAATATATACTTAATATACTTAATAATTAATAGAGTTAAAAGAGTTAATACTTTTTTATTATTAACTAGCTGACCCGGCAAACTTCGTACCGCCTTAAAACTAAATAATGTTTGAATGTTTAATACCTAAAATTACCAGAAAGCCAAAAAATACTAAAAAATATTGCGTACCCATACTTTT
Organism: Diabrotica virgifera virgifera; assembly: GCF_917563875.1. NCBI lineage: Eukaryota > Metazoa > Arthropoda > Insecta > Coleoptera > Chrysomelidae > Diabrotica > Diabrotica virgifera. Next base: position 42,069,889 of record NC_065448.1, read on the forward strand.
TTCTACCAAATGCATAGTTTACGATTCTATAAAGGACATAGGTACAGACAAACATTCATTTTTATATATTATAGAGAATAGGGAAATATTTAGATTGCTATTAAAACATGGGGGTTGGTCATAAAAAAGTGAAAATTTAGGGTTGTATCTTTCGGTTCTACAACATATAAAATTAAGAAAAAACAGTTTGTCCAAAAAAATAACAAATAATATCTCCCTTTTCACTTAGATTGTTGGTCTTACCAACTCAGGAACCTTCAGGGGTTCATGTACAACAAATTTGCTTATTAAGATCAATCATAATATTATGACCAAAAATGCATAGTTTGCGATTCTATAAAAGACATACAGATTTTTTTATATTGTCTCGTATAAATAATAAAAACGTGGTATTATAAAAATAAATATTTTTCAAAATAAAATGTCAATTTAAAAAACAAAAAGAATTTTCCGCGCCAGGATTTGAACTCCGATCTCCTGAGTGAAACGTAGGAGCCAAGTAAGCAAGTCCATTGAATGTTCTGAGTAACGTATATAAATATTTGACATTTAAGCTGTAGCGTTGGTCCATCAACTTTCATATTTTAGCTTTTCTTGCCTAAAATCCCCGGTTTTGGGCCAGCTGACACATCATTTGTTAATAAGCTTTGGAACACCTACCTAAATAATAAGAAACCAGCCATGCTAAAATGCTCCGGTCAAATTTGACACTACCTCCCTGGCTATAAGGATTTAATGATTCCCTTTTTAACGTTGATGTTGTGATTTGACTTGTAATTGAGATATCTGTTGGTGTGTGTTGGTTTTCTATACACTTGAGTCTCATATCCAATATCCTTCTTTGAGATCAAAACATCGATTGGTTTAATTGTCGTTATAATCAAAACATTGGTTTTTTGATTATAACTTTAAAATTATTCATTTCTGAGAAAAGTTGTGCTAACGTAAAAGTTGCGTAATTAATTTTCCTACAATATAGAATTGGTTAAAAATTTAAAAAATAGTCACCCTTGTTGCAAAATTGCAATAGTTGCGAAAAAAAAAACATACAAAAACAAGTATCAGCATTTTACGTATTTCAACCATTTATGCTCCACTTAGGACCTTCATATTTTACCCATAAAAACTTTATGATATAGTGAAACAACACTGTAAATTTCATCAAGATCGGTTTAATAGATTTTGCAAAATAAATTTTGCAATCCAGCTTTTGCAAAAAAAATTCATTTTTTTTAATATTGCAGGACTGAAAATAAAGCAGATAGCAAGTTGATTTTTTTTTGCTTATAGAAGTGTGCTGTACCTTTCATTGGCAATTTGCAAAATTAAAATCGATTAATTACCACGGCGGCAGGAAATTTTTTAAATAAACATTAATTTTTGCTGCTACGCGCAGGACAGCGGTGTTCGATTCACACAAGTTGATTTCCACCAAAATTTCTTCCAATCTTTATCTAATATATTATTTTCTTACTCTATATTTTGTTGTATTTTAATATTTTAATTCCACAAAAATCAAACTAATTTTATTATTGTTTGTGAAATATTGTTTAAACAATTGCATATGTTTAAAAATAATAAACTTTTATTATCTAAGTTAAAATATATGAACAAAGAAAGTGTTTGCCAAAAAAGTGTTATTTAAAAGGATAGAGTATGTGTTTTTATTTTGCAATAAACAAATTTATTTATTTATATCGAAATGTAATAAAAATTAAAATGTATCAATCATTATCAAAGGTCATTGGAATGCCCAATCAGAGCAAACTATCCGCTGTCCTGCGCGTAGCACCAATAATTAATGTTTATTTAAAAAAATTCCTGACGCCGTGGTAGTTAATCGATTTTAGTATTGCAAATACCAAATGAAAGGTAAGTACACTTCTATAAGCAAAAAAATTTCAACTTGGTATCTGCTTTATTTTCAGTCCTGTAACATTTTGAAAAAATGAATTTTTTTTGCGAAAGCTGGATAATAAATTTTGCAAAATCTATTAAACCGATCTTAAAGAAATTTAGTAGTATATTTTATTGTATCAAAAAGTTTTTCTAGGTGAAATATGAAGGTACTAGGTGTAGCATAAATGGTTGAAAAACGTAAAATGCGAATACTTGTTTTTGTATGGTTTTTTCGTAATTATTGCTATTTTGCAACAAGGGTGACTATTTTTTAAATTTTTAACCAATTCTATATTGTAGGAAATTTAATTACGCTACTTTTATATCAGTGTAACTTTTCTCGAAAATGAATACTTTTAAAGTTATAATCAAAAAACGAAGAAAGAAATCGAATTTTTCCTTCATTTTTTGACATTTTGATTATTTAAACAATGTTCCGGACCTTGTTAAGAGGGAGGATAACTCAAATATTATTATTTTAGTTATTTTCAAGCAATTTCTGCAAAAAAATTTGAGTCACCTCTCAACGTCCAAATGTACTAATATTTTTACAGATGCGCCCTGGTCTAGAAATAAACCAAATGTATAGCCTGTCGCAATAACTCATCCACTTTATTTTGAAGATCTACATACGAAGACTACACCACCATCGACATAAGAAGATCTTGAAGACCTTGCCTAGTATGAACATTGTGCAACTGATGACCAATCTGTCTTTGAAGCATATCCCGTACATGCTCGACGGGATTAAGCTCTGGCGATATGCTGGCCACTGTAAAAGTGTAATATCCTCATTAGCAAACCAATATATTGCTGTTGCCGCAGTTTAAGACCTTGAATTATCTTACATGTAACGCAAATCGGGACCTGCAACAGTGGTAAAGGGGAGAATAACAGGTTCTAAGATATGATCATTATATAGATATTGGTTCAAAGTGCTATCCACAAAAACGGGAACAGTGCAATGATGAAAAATTATTCCAGACCACATCATAACTTGTAGACCACTGTATGGACGAACACCCTTTACATGGATGCGTCTCTCTTGTGGACCAAGTCCTCTGCAAATTCTTGCTCTTCTTGAATCAGGGTAGAGATAAAACCCAGCTCCATCTGTAAATAGTATACGTATGCCGTGCAGGTCAGCTTTATGTAATCTATTTCTCAATGTTTGGTAACATACAGTTATGTTGTGGGTCTTTCCTAAGACTCAACAGAGTTCACGCGCAGTAAATTCACATTTCGACAAGCTAATCCTACCACATACCGATCTTGTCGAGGAGTAGTTACACGTTGACGACATCCATGTCTTTCAGCGACATTGCCAAATCGACATCACAATCGCGAATGGTTGTATATATGTCAAAATGATGTGCAAGATCAGCTTATGAAAGGCCAGCCTATTCACAGCACTTACCATTTGAACACGTGTTAAACGCCGACGCTTCATGACCATCGTTGCGTTGCGTCCTCGACAAAAATTTCAACGTAACAGTGTCTTTAAAATTTGAAGCACTTTTTCTTTACAGTTTGAAGCAATAATTTGAATTTGAATCCAGTATACTCTGGATGGCTATCAACGTTTCAGCAGCGCAATCGGCACTAACCGTAAATGTTCTTCTTCTTCTTCACCACCCTTTGTTCGTCCACTGCTGGACATAGGCCTCTTCCATTTGCTTCCATCGATTTCTACTCTTGGCAATTCTCATCCACTGCTTGCCCGCGACTTGTCTGATATCATCTGCCCACCTCTTCTTCGGTCTGCCTACTCCTCGCTTGTTCTCTCTTGGTCTCCAGTTTGTTAGTCTCTTTGTCCATTTTTCGGGATTATCTCGGGCAACATGTCCGACCCATTGCCACTTGAGCCTTGCTATACGTTCTGCGACATCAGTAATCTTTGTTCTTTCACGAATGTCGATATTTCGAATTCTGTCTCTCAAACTAATCCCTAGCATGGCCCTCTCCAATCGCTCTTTGGGTTGTACTGAGCTGCTCTAAGGTTTTCTTTGTAAAGGCCATGGTCTTCAGTCTATATGTAGTTACAGGCAAGATACATTTGTCATAAACTCTACGTTTTAGATTGGTATATCTTTATTCATTGGTATATCTTTATATATTGTATAATTGGTATAACTTTATACGTTATACATTGGTATAGCTTTATTCTTCAAGATAAAGCTTAACTTGCCGAAAGACAATTGTATGCGTCTTTTTATTTCGGCTATTTGATTTTATTTGCCGATTTTAATGGTATGTCCAAGATATATAGTGGTCTACATTTTCAAGACTGTTTCAAGACTTGTCAATAACAAGATTAGTTTGTACATTACTCATTATTTTTGTTTTCTGAAGATTCATTTTGAGACCTATTTTATTTGACTGCTGGTTTAATTCCTTCATCATTTGCTCCAGTTCCTTGATATCTGTACTGAATAATACTATGTCGTCCGCAAACCTCAAATGACTCAAACGTACACCATTAATATTTAGACCTTTTTCCTCCCAGTCGAGCTGTTTGAATACATTTTCCAATGCTAACCGTAAATATAAATGTTTTTATAAATGCCAATATCCTCTTATATTTTAATGAGTTTTGTCGTAACTGAACTAACTATTGGTAGTGCTTAACCAAGTAATTCGACCAAAACATCTTCTCCTTGTTTTTTCCAATTTCATCCCCTTTATAGTAGCTTCTCGTATTTTTGCTTTCCCAACAACTTTTTAACAATGAGTAGTTAGATCAGAAACGTGTGTAGAATAGATAATATAAACGGGTGAGAGCAAGACAGAAAGAAAAAATAGAATAAAAATAGTAACAAAATACATAACATGGAACAGAATACTTAGAATAGAACAAGACAAGTCATCAATAGGGAGATGAGTCACATATGTCAACCTAAAATAATATGGAATAATAATTTTTCAACAAAATACACAGGCAATATGCATAATAATGAAAGATGTAAGTATAAGAAAAACAATTTTTGGGTTCTCTTGTTTTTTGGAACTATTAAAATTTAAAATCTACGGTTTTGATTTTAGTTTTTCATGATCTGCTAAATCGTTCAAAACAAATAAATATGTATGAGAAAATAAGCTGATAAATACCAGTTAGTTTTCAAAAACACAGATCTGGAACAATAATCTTTGAAGAATTTAACAGAAACTACAGGTACCTACTACTATAATTGGGTGGCCAGGTGTTATTTTATACATAATTCGGTCAAAAATTCTAAATGACTGGTCTACAAGCCACCATAGCAGGTCAATGTCGATGCCGCTGAATTTTAGATGAAATTTGGGTGCTCGAATGAGAGGGACGGACATATATTATTATGAGATAGACAGAGACAATGATTTTCGGGGACGACCTTGCTTTTACTACATCGACTTGCAATTTTAAAACAATCGACAACCAACACGTTGGCGGCTGGATTGATGGTGTTCTAAAACCAAAGAAACATGTGTATGGTATATTGTTGTAAAAATGAGAATATGATTAATCATAATAATTGTACACTTACTTGTAAGAATTTGCTAAATAGTAAGTGCAACACGAAATTCTGAAAAAAAATCAACATCCTTCATATTATATTTTCAACATATTTTTGTATTTTTTTTATTGTTTTCTGTTTTCTGTTACTTTTTAATTGATTAATTTGGAAATCTGTCAAAGGGCCTAGCCGGGTAAGATGATGAAAAGTGCCCCCAACTCGATTCGAATTCCATATAGGTCACCCTTTAGCATATATAGTGAAACTAACTTTCTGAAATTTTTAGCCCCCTAGGTGGTCATGTGACCCACCTAGAGCCTAATTAGAGTTTTTATGTTTTTATTTTTTATCTCAGCCGCATCGAGAACTAGCTAAAAACTTTAAATAAAAAAGTTGTAAGCTTTAAAAAGTTCTGTCCGAAATTTTTTTTTTAATTTCTGGCGGTAAATTTAAATTTTAGAACGATTTTAAAATTTTAAATGAGTATAAAAAAATAACTAAGATATTCGTTTTCACGAAAAAAATATATAACGTGTATTTTTGCATAATATTTCACCCTAAATTTTTTCAAATTTTTAAAAATGGTGAAACGCACCTTTAAAAATAAAAAATCGCATTTTTTTGGGTTTTTTTTTTCGTTTTTTGATACAATTTTATACATATTTTTCAAAAAAGGTAACATCCTCACTAGAATAGATAAAAAACTGAAAAATAATTGATGTTTGCTTAATAAAAATTTTTGTACTGCCATCCATTTTCAAGATACAGGGCGTTGAAGAAAACAAAATTTTACACATTTTTTACGATTTTGCCGAAAATACTGGCTACATTGTAATACAATTTGGCGAGTTTTAAGAGGTAGTTGTTGTACATTTTTTGACATACAATTAAGAATCTTATATTTATCATTGGTGCGCAGAGGGGTAATGAAGTTTTTAAAGAAAAAAGGTAGTACGCCCTACCTTTATTGAAGGTAGGGAGTATATAATTTTTTGAAAATTTGTTTTTAAAGTTTTATATACAATTATTTAAATAAATAGGGGGTCAAATTTAGTTTAGTAAGTCTTATGTGAAAGATTTACCCTTCAATTTTGCAGAAAGAATCCCATAGACCTTCATTAATAGGTGAATTATCTCAGCAGTTAAAAAAGTATTTTTTTCCAAAAATGACCCCTTTTTAATTATTTAAACAATGATCCCCTTATATGATTTGGATACTTTCTTGAAAATATTTTGTGTACCTACCTAAACTTTGATATAAAATTTGTTTTAACCTGTACGAATTTACATTTTGACTTTTTTTATTTTATTAGGCTATATTGCATAATATTATTCTGAGATACAGCTTTCATCGTTACTACTATCAGCGAATATATCTACAATTTTATTAATATATATCTATCTGAAGGGCAACTTTATTTTCAATACTACACTGATTAAAAAACATTGCGTATATATGTATAAAATAATAAAACAATAATATATTTTTACATTATATGAGACGACCAGATGGGGCCCCTGACATATTGGGGTCCCCCGCAAGCTTCATGCTGCGGGTCTGTTACGCCCCTGGGGCCCTGTGCTGTAATCAAATCTGAATCATATTTACTTTTACTAATATCTTAAAATTTGGTAAAAATCCACGGACCCCCTCCTACAAAAGAGGTCGAAAAGTAAAAACATTGCTCATATATAACAGTATAGTATAGTAACGCAAAACATTAAAAGGCAATATCAAATTATATCGTTCTTTTAATGGACCATGTCTTTAGAGAGACCAGCATAAATATTTTTACCAATAGATAACCGTCATATAACAGGACAAGTTAAGCCAAAGACAGACACTTTCTCTGCTACTAAAACAAAAAGAAATTCGAACTAAATGACATGGAACGAAATGGGCATTCCTCCGAACGAAATTCCAGCGTCACATGCGGATTATAATATAACTATGTAGGAAATCATTTTTGTTTTTAAACGTCTAATTTAGACATAATAATGAATACAAAGCAAAAGAAAGTACATGTTTATACGAAATTGGTGGTCTCATAATTGATCATTTACACGCACGTATTATACAGGTCTCATTTATTTTAATTATAGATTGTAAGAGCGTTGACTTTAGGCTGAAGCATTGCGAGTTTTTGCGCATTGTTATGGTTAGTAGAATTCTGGCAAAAATTTTTTTATTTATTTATTGACGGCATAAAGCCTTTTCAGTTTTTGTATAATATGTATAAAATACAGTAAGATACATAAGCTTACAACAGTTTTTTAACATGTTTTTTAAATGATGCAGAAGTCCATATTTAGTAGAATGGAAATCTACAAAATTTCAGGGCAATTAATAAATCCATTTAGAAGCTTATGTAAAAAATATAATTCGAATTCAGCTCTTCTTGTCTCTAATTTGTTCATTTTAAGTTGATTAAGAATATAACTGAAAAGTTTAATCATCACGTCTTAAACCCATTTTATAACCACATATCCTTAAAAATCTGTTTTGAACTTTTTCTAATTGAGTTTTCTGGATAAATATATATTTTCTGGATATATAAAAAGGACACCATATAATACAGCAGTATTCTATAATTGATCGCTCTAGCGAACAGTAAAAACTAACAGTACTTAAACGTAGAAACTAAAAAGTCCTTTGACTTTCTCTGGATAAATCATAGCATTTTAAGGGCACGTGAAGTTATGTTATTAATATGATCATTAAAGTTCAGTTTTCTATCCAGTGTTATACCCAAATCCCGTACCTGATGTATCTCTTGCAGAACAGTACCATTAAGTGTGTAATTATTATTAAAAGGGGCCTGCGTTTTACTAAACGTGATTTTAAAACATTTTTTTAGATTTAAGTTTAAAACATTTACTTTACACCAACGTGAAAAATTATTTAAGGACAACTGCAAACATTCACAATCAGAGAAGAGATTTTTAAATTTTAAAGATTTTTATGTCATCAGCGAATAAGAGAAATTGGTCGGAATTAATTACTGTTTGTAAATCGTTAACAAATATATTAAAAAGCAGTGGACCCAAATGAGAACCTTGTGGAACACTTGATGTTATATGAATTGGTTTTGACAAAAAACTACCATATTTAACCATTTGAGAACGATTAAACAAATAATGTTTAATCCAATTTGAGATGTTTTCGCTAATGCCATAGCCACAAAATTTGGCAATCAAGATCTCATGATTGACTCCATCGAAAGCTTTTGAAAAATCAACATAGATTGAATCGACCTGAGAACCAGACTCCAACGAATTAATGATACAATTTGTATAATACACGAGATTTGTAACTGTGGATTTACTTTGGCTAAAACCATGTTGCTCACCAATTATTATGTTTTTACAATCAAAACTTAACATTCTATTTACAAAAAAATCTAATAGTTTTGGTAACTCAGACTGTATACAAACTGCAGTAGACAGTTGAAAAAAAGTTCGCAAAAATATCAACGATTTCTTGACTATTTTCCCCAGTATAATCATCACACTTAATAACTGATCGAATGTGAGTTTCTTTTACTATTTATAAATTTTCCGAATGATCTAGGGTTTTCAGATATATTGTTTTCAGTTTCCTAAACATGTCGCTTATATAGTGAATTCGTAAGTTCTTTACACTTTCCTACCTGTCTGTTTGAATGTTTTATGAGCAGTTTTCTTTATTAATATTAACGATTTTAGATCACAGTTATACCAATTAGGATATGTGGATGTTTTATATTTTTTAATGGGTACAAAAGTATGTATTAAATTGTATAGAATTTCATAGATGGTTTCAATAGCCTCGTTGATATTTTTGTTGATGAAAACTAATTTCCAATCAATCTCAGCCAAAAGATAATTTATGCCAAAGTAATCACCATTTCTGAAATCTAAAAAGTATTCTCCATAATTTAAAGTTGATGAGTTAGCATTAACAAACAATTCCAAAGAAACTGGAGTATGATGGACACTTTTGTCAAACAAGGGATCAGATGGTTCCGACACAATTATATTAGATAAACTAGAAAAAACTAAGTCGAGAAAAGTATTTCTGCTATTAGGTATCATATTAATTTGAGACAAATTACAATAACTGACAGTATTTCACAAATCATTAGCAGGAGAATTGGGAATACATTGTACTCTAATTCCAAATTTATCATTTATCCAGTTAACATTGGGTAAGTTATAATCACCGCATATAATCATATAACTATCTGGACAGTTTTCAAAAATAAACTCAACACTGCTACAATGATCAATGTAATACTGTTGTTCAGACGCAGGAGGGATGTACACAGAACCCAAAATAAGCATTTAATTGTGACACTTAAGTGACACAAAAACTTGTTCACATCATGATCCAGTAACTGCCTCAAGAAACTTCCAAGCCAGCCTTAATAATATCGAAGCATGGTTAAAAATATGGAAAATTCGAGTTAATGAGACCAAATCAATCTATGAAGTCAAATATTTAGGTTTACATCTTGACAGAAGATTAACATGGAGAACACATATATTTACAAAACGAAAACAATTGGGTCTCAAACTAAGACAACTTTACTGGCTTATTGGCAGGAAATCACAATTAAATCTCACAAATAAGATCTTAATATATAAAGCCGTACTGAAGCCAATATGGACGTATGGAATTCAATTATGTGGTTCTGCTAGCAATTCAAACCTAGAAATCCTACAAAGATTCCAGAACAAAGTTCTTCGAATTATAACCAATACTCCTTGGTATGTTTCGAACAACATAATAGAAAAAGACCTCCAAGTTCAATCCATAAAAACTGAAATCACAAAGTACAGTGAAAAATACAAAAACAAAACTAGTGCTCACTCTAATGACTTAGTGCGCGAATTGTTTTATGTCATAGTTGAAGTGCGTCGACTAAAGCGTTTAAAGCCTACAGACTTAATAAACAGATTTAAATAAAATTAATTAACATTTACCACTACATTATTAACTTTGTTTGTTAATTATATGTTAAAGGAAGCCTCTCACTGGAGAGAATTATTGTCATAAAATTTACTTATTGTTACGAGTGATAACAGATTGTAAATTAAATGCAGCTAAATAAAAAAAATAGTATTTTGTGGTATCACACACTTGTAAATATTTAGATGTATCTATTAGAACACCTCCTCCACGTATAGAACGCTATCGTCTCCACGATGTAGCTATCAGAACACCTCTTCCATGTATTGCATTTTTCCTAGGTATTATACAGTATATTAGAAAATGTTAATATTGCATATATTGAAGCTGCCGAAATACCTCGTATATTTTAAGACAACGAGATTGTTATCATAGCAAACTCCACAAGAATAAGAATTTGGTTTCCTCAAGTTTTCTCTTGTATTGTATATTTCATTAATTTTCCATCATTCACTGCTGTTTTATATTCTTTCCCGTCTCTCTTAATCTCTACGTTCAGCCACTTCGTCTGGTTGAGTTTTCCTGATTCCAGTATTTTTGCACTCCTCACAAAAGTTTTTTGTATCTTCCTAATAATTTCTTCTATCAAAAACTTTCTCTACTATAAACTTTTATGTAGTTTATAGAAATTTTTTGTTATTATTTCGTTTAGTTACCTCCAATTTTTCTCTTTTTATGATCGGCTTCCTCTTTGGGATTGTATTTTTTTATATTACTGCGTTCCCATGTTTTGCTTTTTATTAAATTTTCTTGTAAATTTGGCGATCCAAATACGAAATGTAGCTTTGTAAACTGCTACACGAAAGATATGTGCAGATGAGCAATTCTGGCGGAATCTGTAGGAATCATCCTACTGATCTTTTGCCCTGTACTTTACGCTTCAATATGATTTGGAGTAATTCATATCTTGTACCCCTTAACACATGACCCAAGTATTGGTATTTCCTCTCTTTGATTATTCTTAGTAATTCTTTTTGTTTACTTATGCGCATAACAGGAAACACTGAAAGTGTCTACTGAACACTGAAAACTTACTATGTCAAAAATAGAGTATCTTAATCGTTCAGATTAAAATTATGTTGCTGCTAAAAATAATATGGTAAAAAATAAGAATAATTTTAGTACCTATCTGCGATGGGTACATAAATATTATTGGATGGGGAGATGGATAAAATAATGATCAGAGGTGAGTGTTATATTGTATCAGAATGATTCCAGTGAATCTGAAGTGTAAATCGTATACCTACAGTTTATACAGTGCGCTGGAATAAGTATTACATTTTTAGCACATAAGCAAAACGCTCGGAGAGGTCGATTTTTAAAATAATCATAGTATATTATAGCATCAATGTTTCGAACTTCGCGATCCCTCTTCAGGTGACAGGCATAACTTTGATTTTTTTAAATAGGAAAGTACATCATGTGACACCTCATTTAAAACTTTTGAAATACTGATTACAAAAATGTATAATACTTTAATCCTTTTTGAGAATGTAAACGCAAAATTTCGGTCGAACTCTTTTTATTTATTCATTTTGTTCGAATCCTGAGAAAACTATAAGTATTTTTGAAAAATTTAAACGCAGAGTTAAAAATTAAATTATTAATGAGGGCTGACAGTCCCTTAGAATAAACAAAAAGTTTCTTTTGAATGATATATTTGAAGTTGTTCTGAAGCTATTTCCTTGTGGCATTTTTATGATTAATTATTTATATGGGAAATAAGCCACAATTAAAATGAAAAAAATAATTTTATTAACGTTTCGACGCCCAAATGATATATTTGAAATTAAAAATCAGACTAAATTTTCTCTTTTTTTCACCCCTGTGACTTATTAAAATAATCATTATAGGAGTTCTCAGAGACTTTCGACCCTCGATAATACTGTAATATTTCATTCTGCGTTTAAATTTTTCAAAAAATACTTATTAGTTTTCTTAGGAATCGAAAAAAATGAATGCGTTTAAAAAGAATTCGACCGAAATTTTGCGCCTACTCTCTCAAAAAGGATTAAAGTATTATATAGTATTTTGTAATCAGTATTTCAAAAGCTTTTAAATGAGGTGTCACATGATGTACTTTCCAATTAAAAAAAAATCAAAGTTATGCCTATCACCTGAAGAAGGATCGCGTAAAGTTCGAAACATTGATGCAATAATATACTATGATTATTTTAAGAATCGACCTGTCCGAGCGTTTTGCTTATGTGCTAAAAATAAATAAGTTAATAAAGGGGAGTAACACTACTTATTCCAGTGCACTGTATAAGACAAGCTACGAGTATGATGAAGTATGATTTATGAGAATGAATGTTAGTGATTCAAAAAAGAAAAACGATCAACGAGCGCATGCGCATATCACAGAAATGTAAAGGTGGCAAAAAAGAGGAAGTCTAGATGTGGCATGTTTAACGCTTAAATAATAATCATCCACGTTAAGAATCCTGAAAGTAGGAGAAGGCCAAAAATACATAACATGGGTCTCTTAATTATAAGTTACATCTGTAGAGTAGATTAATACTGGTATTACCATGATATAAACTTACGGAAAACAAAAAGAATAATTATTAATGAGATGAATTAATATTAGTTTTCCACTTACTGCAAGAGATTTTAGCTTTAATCATTCAAAAAAAATTTGCATATAATAAATTGTTGATTTAGCATTTTTAGGCTATATGTAGGGGTGTAGCATGCATTTATTTTCAGGAAGTAATGACGAAAAACAAATCTTAATAAATTATGATTACCAATGTTGATTTTGATATAATACAAGGTGTTCTAGCCAATAATGCGTTATAATCAAGCAAGTCGTTACCTTAATTAAAATTTATTAGATAATTCTAAAAAGCTGTGTTCTTATCCTTGAGAAAAGTATTATTGCTTTAATGACGAGAATGTTTATAATCGTTAGAATTGATATAAGTTAGATATAACAGAAATGTGACCATATATGGAAAACGCGAATATATGTATAAGCATACTTTTTGGATATGGTATTGCTAAGAGTAACACTTTTTATTGAAAGAGCGAGTTGTTAGCGTGGTTGTCTTTATTATTCGAAACAATTGTCCAATTATTTCCTTCATTTATTCTTCATTCACACGTTCTTTCTTTCATTTGTCTTACCTTCAGTTCTATACTTAAACTTTCAATTCAATTAATAAAGCCAAAAGATAAATGAGGAATAGAACAGAAAAAATGAAAACCTTTGAGAAACATCAATAATTAATTGATGTTTTATTTTGTTTCTATTTTTCTTATACTTCTGTTTGTGTATGTACTTCTTCCTTTCATTGTCCATCTTTTTCGTCTTATACCTTTGTTTCACACTTACGATGTAGGATTAAAGTTAATCTGATTTTATTGCTCTCTAATAAATACTGACGTGATGATTTGCAATTATTTTTTCTTTCAGCAACATATTTTTTTTTTTAACCTTAAAAAATATATTAGTAGGAGAGCCTGGGATGCTAAATTTGCAGTTACTAAAGCGTCATGGGGACCTATTGGCTTGTGAAGATTACATTTTGCCCTAAAACCAAAAAATGTTAAGTTTTCCATTTTAGTGGGGATTTTCCATTTTTTAATTTAATTTTCCATTTCAAAAAATCGTTTTTTACTTACGATTATAGCGCCATCTATATATAATTCGAAAATATGTCTCGAATAATAGTTACTATTTTTACGAAAGAACCCAAATCTACAGGGGTTCCTATTAAAGATTTTAAAGTAACCCTGCCGTGGTGCCGTGTTTGGTGTCATTAGATAGATTTTTGAAAAATATTGCACACTATTTTTCAGTTTTTAGATCTGATGTTCATTTCCTGAAATATTCGGCTTTTTTGTGAAAATTTGTGAAAATGCCTCGTCCATTTCCTTACACTCAAATCGTCAGATTTTTGAAATATACACTGTTAGTCTCGTGAGTAACGCGACAAATCCCCGCTTGGGCTCTCCTACCATAAGAAGAAATCTACAATAAAAAATGGGGGTTCCTATTTAAGATTTTAAAGTAACCCTCCACCCCACCTTCGTTGGGTGCTGTGTTTGGTGTCATTAGATAGATTTTGAAAAATATTGCACACGTATTTTTCAGTTTTACGATCTGATGTTCATTTCGCGAAATATTCGGCTTTTTTGTGAAAATTTGTGACTCGCCCATTTCCTTACGCCCCGATCAAATCGTCAAATTTTTCAAATATACACTGTTAGTCGCGTGAGTAACGCGACAAATCCCCGCTTGGGCTCTTCTACCATAAGAAGAGAAGACCAACGCAAAAGGTGCAAACCAGTACGTCGAAAAGCACCAGGTGAAGATGGAGTCGTAATAGAGGCCATTAAATACGGAGGCCACATTCTTTAGGTAAAATAAAAAAATCTCTTCAACTTATGCCTTTATCAAAAGTCGATACCTGAAAAATGGAAAAAAGCAGTAACAATACTTTTGCATAAGAAGGGAGATAAGACAGACTTAGAACATTACAGACCCATTAGCCTACTAAACCACTTATACAAAATCTTTACAAAAGTAGTGACATCAAGAGTAGAAAAGAAGCTAGATTTTTACCAGCCAAAAGAACAAGCTGGATTTCGATCAAATTTTGGAACAAACGACCATCTACATTCGTGGATTTTCATAAAGCCTTTGACACGATAGAGCTGGATAGCATTTTAGAAGCTCTAAATAAATGCCGCATTGACTATCGTTACAGTACACTCATCTATAATATTTATAAAGAGGCAACAATGAGTGTTAAGTTACATGATACAACCAAACAAATAAGCATAGAACGCGGCGTAAGACAAGGCCTTCTAACAAGACAAGACAGGTTCTGGAATATGCCTTTAAGATGCTCAACTGGGACAATAAAGGGATCACAATAGATGGAGAAAAGTTAAATCATCTTCGTTTTGCAGATGACATAGTCCTTATAACTGATGACCTAGGAGAAGTAAAGGAAATGCTAAATGAGTTAGACGCTATCTGCTGGAAAATATGCCTGAAAATGAACTTTTCTAAAACTAAATTTATGACTAATCTGATTCCTAGCGGACAGCTGATTATACGTGAACAAGAAGTAGAACTAGTGGAAAAGTACATTTACTTGGGTCATTAAATTATAATTGGCAGAGATAACCAAACGTGCGAAATAAAAAGAAGATTAACTCTTGCTTGGGCAGCCTACGGAGCTCTGAGAGACATATATTTAGGAGCAGTATACCAATCGGTTTGAAAAGACAAGTGTTTGATCAATGTGTGCTGCTGGTAATGACATATGGAGCAGAGACACTGACTCTAACCAAAGCAACAGCGTCGAAAATGCGGGTTGCTCAAAGGCTTATGGAAAGATCCATGCTGGGTGTAACCCTACTGGATAAAATAAAAAATGAAGATCTCAGACAAAGAACCAGTATCGCAGATGTTATAGAACGTATCACCAGACTCAAATGGAACTGGTCAGGACACGTCGCCAGGCTGCAAGATTCAAGATGGACACGAAAGCTGCTAGAATGGAGACCAAGAGAAGATAAACGCAGTAGAGGAAGGCCGCCTACACGATGGACTGATGATATCAGGCGGATTAGTAAAAACTGGCAACAATCAGCACAAAACCGTGAAGTGTGGAAACAATTGGAGGAGACCTATGTACAGCAGTGGACGTGAATTGGTTTGATGATGACGTAGCTCCTAGCTCCTAGCTTCACCGTAGCACTTAAGACATTTTTGTTTGTTCTTCTAAGTGTCTTATACTAATAAAGGCAAAAAGAAAAATAGGCAAACCTTTGAAAAATTATCAACTAAGTGGTGCAATTTGATTGTATACAAATATTTCAGAATATAGGCCAACTACCTGAAAGAGTAACGCACTATATCACTAGAACTACCTTAAAAGCATAAATGAAGAATGGACCAACAACTTGGTATAAAAGTAAGAATGCTGCGACACTATCTCTTCAGGTCACAAATGACGAAGCCCTCATAAGAATGAAAATGAACCGAGAGGTACTGACCACCATCAAATTTTTAAAGTTGCAATACTTTAGACACCTTATGCGAAATGAATCCAGGTATGCCCTCCTACGAGGTCAAGAAATAAGAAGGATATCCTTGTTAATGAACCTTAGAACCTGGTTCAACATAACATTTGTGCAGCGTTTCCGCGCAGCTGCAGATAAAATAAAGCTGGTCGTGATGATCGCCAACATTCGTCATGGATAGGCACATTAAAAAGAAGGCCAAAATATACCAAAAATACAAAAGTTACGGATTTAGACGTTACTCCGGACTTCAGCGTAATAACACACTGGAGAATGTAATATTTAAACTGCAAATATTTCAAATAGTCCAAGAGCTGAGAGAGCATTTTGCTCGCGGTAAGTAATATGGAAAAACTATACGTGGATATGTTGAATTAGTTGTGTACATGACTTTCCCCAACGGGCGGAAACCAGAGTGGGGGACGAAGATAGTTTAAGGGGTAAAAGTCACGGTTTTTATTATTTTTTTTTGTGATGCTCATGATTGAGATAGCGCACCACAATTTGGGAATAAGTAGGTCATGACGTAACTAAGTATAATTTCCAGGGGCGTAACGCTGCGTGACCGACAAAGGAGTGGGGGCAGGGGTGAATAAAAATATTATAAGGGGTTTTTTTGTGACGTTCGTGATCGAGACAGTGTATCAAAATTTGGGAATAAGTAGATCATGACATAACTAAGTAAAATCTCCGGGGGCGGAACGCTGCGTGGGGGACAAATGTTGTGCTTCGCCACAAAAAAAAAGAATGTGTGTGTACTTTGTACGCACGTAAGAAGTTATACTTCTATTATATGATTTAAACGAAATTAGTATACTTTTTATTTATATTTTGTTTAAATATTAAACTAATTTATACTTACTACTTCTCAAACATTTTTATTAGAACAGTGCCAAAAATTAAAATAATAAAAGAATAAAACACACACAAACACATTAAACAAGCCACAAATGATGTCTGAACATTAATTGTCGAAATTTTTTTTAACTAAATACGTATTTTCTGAAAATACAATTATATAATAAATATACTTACAATCATAAAATGTATTAAAAAAAAACAAAAAAGAAAGTTTCTATTGGGACTCGAACCAGCGCTGATAAGAGCGGTTGGTATTGGAATTCATTCGCCTTCTCCGTTTAGCCACGGACACTATGTGTCATTATTTACGAAGATCGACTAACTAAACGGATTAAACTTGTGATATTTTGATATTTTGAAAATTGATCAAATTATTTTAATTTTGAATTGAAATGATTTAGAATTGAAAAAATACAACAAAACATAGACTAAAAAAACAATATATTAGGTGAATATTGATAGAAATTTTGATGGTAATCAAATTATATAAATAAAAGTATTACATAGGTACTATGTATTTTGGCAGATCAAATAGGTAGGTTTATACCCATGATACATTAACAATTATTACGTACCTGTTGCTTTTAAAAACTATTTAAAAGTCACTACAATATTATAAACTTTTTTGTTTCTGTCCTCACAACAATAAAACTAATATATTATACATTTGTTTACCTTTACCTTTACCTCCAAACCACAGCTGCCATATCGGATAATTTTTGACATGTCATTTGAACATCCAATCAGAACAAAGTTATAATGCGCATGCGCCGAGCTGATAGGTTTTAACATATAAAAAAATCACCCTATATGGCCGGTAAAGAAGTATAACTTCAAAAATAATCAAAACTCGACTTTGACCCCTTAAAACTACCCTCGTCCCCAACTCTGATTTCCGCCTCTGGAGTTTTTGCTTAGTTACGTCATGATCTACTTACTCCCAAATTTTGGTTCACTATCTTGATCTCGAACGTCACAAAAAATCTCTTATAATTTTTATATTCACCCCTGCCCCCACCCCTTTGTCGGCCACGCAGCCTTCCGCCCCTGAAGGTGTTGCTTAGTTACGTCATGGCCTACTTATTCCCAAATTTTGCCTGCACATCTCGATCATGAGCGTCACAAAAAACAATAAAACCGCGATTTTGATCCATTATAACTACCCTCGTCCCCCACTCTGGTTTACGGCTATGGGGATTTTACTTAGTTATGTCATGGTCTACCTCAGTGGCGGCTCGTCAGAGGAGGCAAGGGAGGCTCAGCCTCCCCATAAATTTTTTACACACTCTATACTGTTTTGTTTATCATGAATCGCGAAAACAACAAGTACAACTCTCACTATTAGACAACGTGTAAATTCCATATCATCACTAATTATCCATACGTACGGAGCATTAGCATTAGAACGCATGATCGCGTCTCAGTTTTATTACATATTATTGTAGGCAGGACCCTGGGTTATCCCGAGATGCATGAACGGAGCACGGAGCCGAGAAGCCCAACAGTTTCCGTTGCTAATGCTCCGTGCAGCGCAGCAGGCGTTTAAGGAGACCCGGTCTCCTAACAGTGGCATTTACGGTGCCATCACACGCTGCCCGGAGATATACCAAGGGAGGCAGAATAGCTTCTCGGCTCCGTTGCGTAGTTGCGTGCGTCTCGGGACAACGAATTTTAGGGTCCTGACTAAAAATAATGAAAAATCTAAAAGTGCGAATTTTGTTATGAAATTTGGTATGTGGGGTTATAATAATATTTGGAACAACTTGCTCAAATAACTTTTTCCGATATCTCTAACTCAAAGCGAAATATCGGTAATTTATGGTGTTTTTGAATTCGCAGTAGGCCGCGTTTAGAATTAAAAAAATTCAGTTGAGTATCTTAAAAAATTTGAAGCTTCATTATATATGGACTGCAAAACTTCAAATCTGTATTTATTTTGATATGCGAGGTATCTATTTACAAATAGATGGAATTGTTAACAAATAAACGACACAAACTTTGGTATTAAACTTTTACAATTAGACTAACTATTTTTAAAATGATATGATATCATGAAATTATGAATTAGGATGATATTATGAAATGTAAATAAAAAATGGTCAAAAAATGGGGCCTTAAATTACATTTTTTGGCGCAATTTTTGTTAGTGCAAATTTGTCTAGATATTTTACAGTTAGGTATAGCCTCCCCTATTGTAAAAATCACGAGCCGCCACTGGTCTACCTATTCCCAAAGTTTGGTGCACTCTCTCGATTATGAGAGTCACAAAAAAAAAATAAAAACCGCGACTTTGACCCCTTATAACTACCCTCGTCTCCCACTCTGGTTTCCGCCCGTTGGGGAAAGTCATGTACACAACTAATTCAACATATCCCCATATAGTTTTTCTATATTACTTATCACGAGCAAAATCCGCTTCTATCTCTCCGACAAAAACGCAGCTCTAATCTGCAACATAGAGACTGTATAATTGGCACATTAGATTTATGATACTTTTCTAATTTTAATTGTTTTTTAATATCTCTTTGTTAGTGATTTTGTATGTTAAGTTTCGTCGTAATCCCTTCGATGTTGTTCTGAAGCTATTTTCATAATAAATATGACATTTTAATTAAATCACCATTTTTATTGCGAAGGAACTGCAATCTAGTTTAAAATACGCTTCTTTTACCGTTTTTATTTTTTATATACACTTTGGAAATCGTTATAAAAATACAAATTAAACAAATTGTTTTGTTCAGTTACTAGGGTTATCAGTTACCTAATGGGTACAAAAAAATTGTTCTAATAATTATTTAATTTCATCTGCCTCGTTTCATATCGACAACTCAAAATTTTAGATGTCTTGAAATTCTATATGCAAACATGGCACATAGTAAAAACTCGGTACATATAGGTATTTACAGCCATAGGCGTAACCAGGGGGGTTTGGGGGTTATAACCCCCCATTTGGATGTACTTTGAGCTCTATACGCTTAACACCATTACTATTCCATACCCCCCCAGAGACCATCAAGTAGTTGTAACCTCCCCTTAGGATCATCCTGGTTACACCTCTGTTTACAGCGAGTTAGCATTCCACAGATTAAATGAGTATAATATTTTGATTATGAACCCGATACTAAACAAAATGTATTTTTTTGGTGGAAGTGGTTAAAGTGCTTATTCAAATTATATAAATTTTACTGAGTACGCTAGGCCCTATTTTTTTGTTTATATTTTTCTTATTCTTCTGTTTGTTTATATACTTCTTCATTTAATTTTTCTTCTTTTACGTCTAAAACTTCTTATACCTTTATTTCACACTTTATTTACTAACATTATGTACTAACAATTTATTTTAAAAGAAATACAAAATGGAGCATAATACCTAGGAAATAAAGAGAAAACATGCATAATATAAGCAAATAGATCCAACACTAGATCATACAGGGGAAACAAAATAATATAACTATCTTAAGTAGGTACTTACGAGTGTAATTAATCTTTCGGAAGCTTTTTTATTATCTTGGTGTACTATTTGGTACTTCTCTGGCACGCAAATCACGTATATTGGTGTGAGAAGGACGAGGCAACGTTGATTGGGTCCAGCTGCCAGCAAACTTCTCAACACTTGTGTATACAAAGAGAACTACTTCTTCTTCTTTGAGTGCCTCTCCTATCGGAGATTGGATATCATTAGGGCGATTCTAATTTTATTTACTGCTGTTTTGAACAATTCGTTAGTGGTACAGCCAAACCACTCTCTCAAATTTCTCATCCAGGACATTCTTCTACGGCCTGGATTTCTTCGTCCTTGGATTTTTCCTTGCATTATATTTTGTAGGAATGTGTACTTTTGTCCTCTCATCAGGTGGCCTAAGTATTCAAGTTTTCTCTTTTTTATACTCCGTAGAACTTCTGGCTCGTTATTTATTCTGCGTATTACTTCTTCATTTGTAATTTTATCCACCCAACTTATTCGTAGTATACGGCGGTAGCACCACATCTCAAAGCTTTCAAGATTTTTAATATTCCTCTGTTTAAGAGTCCATGACTCCACACTGTAGAGCAAAGTACTGAATACATAGCATTTTAACATTCTAGTTCGTAGATGAATACTAATATCACGATTACAAAATAATTTTTTCATTTTTATAAAAGTAGACCTGGCAATTTCAATACGTCTTTTTATCTCGTGATTTTGGTCACCTGTTTCATTGATAAGGGTTCCCAAGTATTTGTATTCGTTTACTTTTTCAAGTTGGGTACCGTTTATTGTGATACTAGTGTCATTTATTGGATTCTTACTGAAGGTCATATATTTGGTTTTTTTGACGTTCATCCTTATGCCGTAGTTATTACATATCTCATTCATAGTTTCAACTAAATGTTGTAGATCTTCCGCTGTTCTTGCCATTATCACAGTATCGTCAGCATATCGAATGTTATTGATAACTTCTCCATTGACTATTACCCCTTCGTTTGCATATGAGAGAGCTTCTTGGCATATTTGTTCGCTGTAGATATTAAATAAGAGCGGTGACAATATACAACCCTGTCGTACTCCTCTACGTATTTCTATTTCGTCCGATGTTTGAGAACTACTAACAACTTTCTATTGATTGCTTGTATACCAACAATGCAGGTACAGTGTGTACCAAAAATTCTTGATGAACTCGTGAAAAACTGCCCAACAGGGATGTTATTTTTCCAACATCTTGATTTGCTCTTTATCCTTGACGGATCTTTTGAGACAGAAATTTACACTTTTGAGTGGAGTACGGCAAGAGCGGAAGAGCAACAGGGAAGTTGCTTGTTGACCGCCCTAACTTACACTTTTGATCTGCGTAAAATTCCTTGACTAAATTTTTGAGGAGCAACAGGGTGTTACCTCGGTCTCGTCTGAGAAGTTTAGTAGAGTTTATTATACCATGGTCTAAAAACACACTGAGGGTAGCGGGTGCCTGGGGCCTGGTACATACTTAGAGAGAATCTGTTTGAAGCACATGTCTTTTTAGATATACATTAGAACTAAACACTCGTGTCAATTATATATTTACACTGTTGACAATGTTGCAGTCAAAGAAGGAGTTAAATATATTACGAATTAAAAATATTTTAAATTGTCTTATAATTCGAAAAGACGTAGGATTAGAGGTAATCTGAGTTATTGTTCTCTATTAAACATCGACAGGATGATTTGCAATTATTTTTTCTTTCGGTAACTTATTGAGTATAACACAATCCTGATAAGATCCAATGTACCGTACTAAGCAATATACACTTGGGAATTTACAGGTCTTATCGCATATTAAAAATGCATCGGGTTAGTAGTCGTGAGTGTAGGTGTTGATTTACTAGAGATAATATCAAGAGAAAGTCCATTTCATTGAAAAATAGATATTTTATAAGAGTACTTCATTATTCAGTGCCTACAGAACTACTGCAAAGAAAAGACCAAGTTGACTATTTATCCACAGAGACGGTTTCGACAAACTGACCTTTACGAAGTTTTTTATGTTTCTTTATATATGAGACACGTGAACTTCATCACCAAACTTTTTCTGACACGTTACTAATAAGACTTAAAGTAAAAAAACTGATGTGTGTCTGCCAGTGGAATTCTTTTGTAGAATATTCGCAATATAAAATTCGAGGGCGGGTTAATAAGTCCGTGACTTTTTGAGTTTCCCGCCTCTTAATTGATATGGCAACGCTGCTCTTGTCAACAGGCAACTGTCACTTGACCATAGATATAATAACTAGCAGATTAGGCAAGGTATGGGCCGCTCTGTGCATTGAGGTGTAACGCCAATATTAAGGATTGAGTGGTGTAGCCATCTTTGTCTGTCACATGCGCGATATCGCTTGGTTAAAAGAGATTGATAGACCACCGATCGACTGCTTCCGCGTTACGCTTTTTTGCTCAGTATGCCTTGTCTACCCTTAATATGTCTATGCACTTGATTCCGTTCTAAAATTGAACAAGCTGAGTCATTTAATTTGTGTTTGCATAGGCATAACCAGGGGGGTTTGGGGGCTATAACCCCCCATTTGGATGTATACGCTTTACACCATTACTATTCTATATCCCCCAGAGAGCATCAAGTAGTTGTAACCCCCCCCTTAGGATCATCCTGGTTACACCTCTGCGTGTTTGACAGCAGTTGGTAGCAGACTACCGCGCGTTTTGAGAAGAATATGAAAAAAATCCATCACTCAAACCAAGGCTAAGGTTGGAAAATAGTATGGGAACTCTGCACCATCGATTTCCATGGTAAAGAAGTGATGTATTGAAATTCGCAGTTACCGTGTAAGCACGGAAGAGGCCAAACGCTTTAGATGCCCAGTTGAGATCTCTACATCCAAAACAATTGAAAACATTCAGGATATCGTTTTAGCCGATACGAGATTGAAAGTGAGTTAACACATTCTTTAGAAAGAGAGAAACTCAACTTATTACCTACAAAAGTGGACAACATCAATCCCAAATAGACTACTTCATGATAAGGAAAGAAGACATACGTGAATGCAAGGACTGCAAAGTAATAGTTAGTGAGACAGTCAGCCAACAATATAAACTGCTTGTTCTGGACATCGAAGTAAAAAGCGAAACTAAACAAAAATATAGGAGAGGACCACAAAAAATCAAGTGGTGGATGCTAAAAGATGAGAAAGAAGGTCTATTCAGAGAAAGAATAGTAGAAAACATATGTTGGAACATGAAAGGAAGCCCTAACACAATTTGGAGAAAAATGGCCGATATTATTAGAGAGACGCTATTGAAATACTTGGAAAAACGTCAGGAAAGAAGTTTGAGGATAAAGAGACTTGCTGGTGGTCAAATGAAATACAAGGAAAAATAAAAGAGAAGGGAGCGAAACCAAAAAGGAAGCGAAAGTAGCAGTAGCAAA
Source organism: Diabrotica virgifera virgifera (assembly GCF_917563875.1). NCBI lineage: Eukaryota > Metazoa > Arthropoda > Insecta > Coleoptera > Chrysomelidae > Diabrotica > Diabrotica virgifera. The sequence goes on from NC_065448.1 coordinate 42,094,032, forward strand.
AGCTAAAGCAGAAGCGTATTCAAACCTATACGATCAACTTATTACCAGGGAAGGCGAAGCAAAAATATATAAAATAGCCAAACAGAGAGCAAAGAAAGCATTAGATTTTAATCAGATTAGCTGTAGCCAAGATGAAAATAATAAAATACTAATTCACGAAAAGGATGTCAAAAAGAGATGGAGAAAGTATTTTGACAGTTTATTAAATGAAGAATTTGACAGACAGCCTGTGGAGTTAACGGAGACAGTAACAGCAATGGTTACCAGAATAACAAACGAGGAAGTGGCTCAAGCGCTTCAAAATATAAAGAAAGGAAAAGCAGTCGGACCAGATGATATTCCTGACGAAGTATGGAGAGCATTGGAAGAGATAGGAATAAGTTGGCTGGCAGGTCTATTTAATAGAATTATGGAAGTTGGACAAATGCCAGACGAATGGAGAAGCAGTATATTAGTACCTGTCTACAAAAACAAGGGAGACATACAACAATGTACAAACTACAGGGCTATAAAACTACTTAGCCACACCATGAAAATATGGGAGAGAGTAATTGATAGACGGATACGTGAAGAAACCGAAATATCCGATAATCAATTTGGCTTTATGCAGTGCAGATCAACAACAGATGCAATTTTCATTGTAAGGCAACTGATGGAAAAATACAGGAATATAGAGACCAACGCTCATATGGTATTAATTTATCTTGAGAAAGCATATGATAGAGTTCCTCGAGAGATTCTGTGGTGGGCACTCAATAAGAAAGGAGTCCCTGGCGAATATGTAAAGATTGTGAGAGATATGTATGAGGGAGTAACGACTAGTGGTAGGACAGGTGTGGGAGAGAGTGATAAATTTCAGGTGAAAGTATGATTGCACCAAGGCTCGCTGCTTTTCCTTATTTATTCTCATTAGTTTTGGACCGGATAACAGCGAAACTACAGGGTAGCATTCCATGGTACCTAATGTATGCTGATGATGTAGTGTTAATAGGAAATAGTGAAAGAGACTTAGAACAAAAACTGGAACATTAAAGACAAGCTCTGGAGGAAAAAGGTTTAAAACTTAGTAGAACAAAAACAGAGTATTTGGAATGTTCATTTAAAGATATTACCTAGGATCGGTATTACAGAGTAATGGAGAAATAGATAGAGATGTATGCAGTAGAATTAGAGCTGAATGGATGAAGTGGAAAGAAACGAGTGGTGTGTTGTGTGACAGAAAAATTTCAATGAAGAAGCGAAAATTCTACAAAACAGCCATAAAACTGGCTATGATGTACGGAACTGAATGTTGGGCAGTGAAAAAGAAAGAGGAAGAACGAATGCATGTGGCGGAAATTAGATGGATGAGTGGAGTGACAGAGAAGGATAAAATTAGAAATGAGTATATTAGGGGAAGTCTAGGTGTGGCACCAATTATTGCCAAAATGAGAGAGCATAGGTTAAGATGGTTTGGTCATGTTCAACGTCGAGACGTTAATCACCCAATACGAAGAATAGCTGAAGTGCAGATTTCTGGAAGGAGTAGGAGAGGAAGACCAAAGAAGACCTGGGGGGAGACGATAAGGCAGGACATCTTGGTAAAGGGGATTAACGTTGATATGATCCAAGATAGAGTTGTGTGGAGAAATGCAATTAGGGAAGCCGACCCCGCATAGGGATAAGGCAAAGAGAATGATGATGATGATGAGATTAAAAGTGAGAGAGATTGTCGAAGCCATATAGATCTCATATGGCTCAGTGGTTTCAATTTTAAATGATCACTTGGGTATAAGAAAGCTTTCTGCAAGATGGGTACCGCGGTTGCTCACAATCACAATCGACCACAAACGCAACCGTGTGACAATTTCGAAGGTAAGTTTGGCGTTATTCAGACGCAATGCAACCATAGACGATATGTGTATCCACTACAACACACCGGAGACCAAACAGCAGTCAAAACAGTTGGTTTATCGGGGTGAATCGGTGCCAAAGAAGGCAATGGTGGATTTGTCAGCCAATAAAGTCATGGTGAGAGTTTTTTGGAATGCACACAGTATAATCCATATTGATTACTTTCAAAAAGGGGAAAACAATCAATGGCGAATATACCAACTTATTGGGTTGATTTAATGAGGAGTTAAAAAAGACAAACCGTATTTGTCCAAGAAAGAAGTTCTTTTCCACCAGGACAAGGGTGCACACATGTGTAGTCTCCAATGCAAAAATCTATTAAATAGGCTGCGAATTGCTCACTCATCCACCTCATTCTCTAGATTTAGGGCCGAGTAACTATTTCTTGTTCCTAAACTTGACGAAATGACTCGGCGGAAAGAGATTTGACTCCAACGACAAAATCATCTCACAAACAAGACAGTGTCATCTGCATATCTGATGTTATTTAGGCGGTAGCCTTTCAGTAGTATACCTTTTTCAGTTTCGTGCAAAGCTTTAATAAATATTAGAGAACAAAGTCTCTGGAGATGTTTTTTGCTCTTAATAGTTTCTGTAGGGCTCCGACAGTCTTCGTTCCTCTCGAAATTCGCTTCCCCTTTACTTGTTAGGGTTACTCCTAGATACTCAAACTCCGTCAGCTTGTTGAAGTGGTCTGCCCCATTTCCATGTACTTTGTTTTTTGCTCATTAATAATCAGTCAATACTGCTTAGCCTTCGCTTCGAAGAATTATCAACGCTTAAGAGTTATTAACACTACGTCGTCCGCAAAGGTCAAGACCTGGTTTATATTGTCATAAATCATACCTTTCGTTCCACTCTCAATAGGCTAAGAGGAATGCCCAGGGTAAATCGAATCCTACTCGGTTGAGTCCTGCGGCTCCAGCACGATAATGGATTGTCTACAGGACAAATGAATAAGCAGACGGAACTTGGAATTATGGAATTGGGATATATTTTTTTTGAAATCAGCTATAACGCTTCAAATGGAGGAATTTTTCCCCGTCCCAAGGAATCTACTAAACTATAGTAGATTATATTATACTTTTCTACAAACATTATCCAACTTTCGTTTTCAACTACAGAGTTTATAAACTAATAGTTCAATATTAATACTTCACTACTAATACTTTTAAACTAACACTTCAATTATGGTCAGCCAAAAGGACAATGCAAAGGTGACCGCAATAATTAATACATAATAATACAACCCTCTAATAATAAAAATCATTAATAACCTTTATGTATTTCGAGACTGGTTTGAATTAATATATAATTAAATGCATCAGCGCTTATGCGTAGGAGACACTACTTTACAAAAACATTTTGAGATTCTTCATGAACAGCAAATTCCATTCGGGTTGTATGGATGAAATAAAATATATAAAAATAGTCCGAGAGCCCGTCGCATGATCGGTGCATGACTATAATTAATAATACAATTCGATAATATTAATAATAAAATAACTAATAATACAATACGATTATAATAAAAAGTGAATACAATAATAATACAATACTTAACACATTGAAACATCTTTCCCACTCAATACCTTTTCCTTTGCCTTTACCTAAACTGAACTCTAACTTGAATATTTTGATTTAAATTCTGATTAAGATTTAATTTTGATATTATTACCTAAGGTATTGCAGTTGGAGGATTGATAAGTTGTTCAAAGACTAGTGTCTTCACATCACATCGTACATTAACCTATTATGTTAAAAATATCTTATTATCATTGTTAACGTTGCTTTACTGACACCTTGTTCGGATTTATTTGCGCCGGGCAGTATGTTCAATCTCAAATATTCATCATTCATATCCGATAATAAACAGTATATTTGTATCACCTCGTAGATAACATGAAATAATTTGTTATTATATGCAAACTTGTGCGGGCTATTTAATTTGTTTAGTTGTTGCAAACCATAAACAATATTTCGGTAATGGACAATAATTGTGCTGACTATATAATAACCTTTGTTCTTTTGGTCGTGTAGGCTATGACCCAATTCATGTTGCCAACAAGAGAGAACATACATTTAGTATCATTCACTAGAGTCAAGTCAACCAGGCAAGATGTGCCTTTAACTTCATTCCTTCGAGTCACCTCATACATTCAACATGATTAACTATTTAGATGGGAAATAAGCCACAATTAAATTGAAAAATAATTTTATTCACGTTTCGACGCCCAAATCGGGTGTTGTTGTCAAAATACTACTTGTAACATTGTAATGTATAATAATATATCAATCTGTTCTTGCACTCGGCTTCAAATCATCCTTTCTCTCTCCCCTTCTTAACCGGACCTTACCGGTTTTGAGCTGATTCCCTCATAGAGTATTCTTTTATTATTCTCTACTAGATTTCAATGTAACCTTGCTCTTCGCTTTGAAGTAGTTTTGCTGTGCAATGAGATATTACTATTTTTTACTACTAGACTAAAAATATCAATAGTTTTCATCCTAATAGGATAAATACCATAAGAAATAATTAATAGAAACTTAAGCAAACCATTCAATTACGTCTCTGCACTCACTGCGTTCTTACTTTTATCGAAGTATGAGAGAGTGATTGAACTTTCAGATAAAAAAGTGAAATTAATAGGCCTCGCACAAGAGCTTACTGTTATTGTTGCTTTAATTGTTTAATTAACACTAATATTTTGTAACCATTGTTTTACCTGGCTATTAAGGAAAATTTAATAAGAATTATACCATAGACATTAAATCATTTATTTTTAATTCAGTTTCGCTTTGAAATTCAAGCAAGCATAAAAAGTAAAATTATAAAATATAAGTACTTTTACTATATTCCTTCACCGACTTTCATAATGAACTAAATAATAATAGTAGCAAAAGGAACAAATTTGAACCAAAAAGCTTAAAAAATTAATTTAACTGACAAATAATGTTTGTGATACCTAAACTTCTTCAAGAATTTCGTCGAACTGAGTGTAGAAAAAATAATGCTCCAATTTTTTTCTCAAACTTTGTTGTTTCTATTGCCAGGTTACAAGTTTTAAAAAAATTGTCGCATTATTTTCAATTTATTCTCACTCTCTTGTGATATTAACGTTGATATTAAATAAATTTTTTCATTCGGGAACATCATGCACCGACGCTATATTTTATAATGAGGCAGGTTCAAGAGAAATCATTAGAAAACAAAAAAACGGCATATTTTTGTTTCGTGGATCCTAAGAAGGCATTTGATAGGGTCAAATTAAAGGACGTTATTCATGTAGGTATTGTACGTAAGAGATAATTAAAACGGTCGAAAATATCTACCAGAACAACACAATAAAAATAAAAGTAGATGAAGAACTAACTGACCCAATTGAAGCTGGCAATGGGATAAGACAGGGAGACTCCCTGGAGTCCTCTATTGTTCAACCTGATCATGGATAAAATAATAAAAAGTAAGAACTAAAAAAGGATACCAAATGGCAGAAAAACAACTTAAAATAATCTGCTATGCAGACGACGAAATACTAATCTCTCAAAGTGAAGATAATTTACAATGTATGCTGCACCAATTTTATATAATCGCTAGAAAATTTAACCTGTTAATTTCCCCAAAAAGACCAAATGCATGGTTACAACAGCAAATATAATAAGATGTAAATTAGAACTGGAGAGTCAAATAATAGAAAAACTCATGAAGTTTAAATATCTAGGCATCACACTATCTAGCTACGGAAATTTAGAAATAGAAGTGGAAGATCAAGTGAATAAAGCAAACAGAACCGCAGGTTGCCTGAATAAAAGAATATGGAGAAATAGAAATATTGGAAAAGAGGTGAAAGTCAGACTTTACAAAACAACAGTCACCAGACCAATAATGACATACGCAGCAGAAACACGACCTGATACACAAAGGACAAAAAAAAATGCTAGAAACAGCAGAGATGAAAACCCTTCGAAAAATCGTTGGTAAGACATTATGAGATAGAGCTAGAAGCGAAGATATACGACGGAGATGCAAGGTAGAAACATTGTCTACAAATAGGGCTTTTCATTCACAGTCATTTGTTTCGAGCTTCTGTCATGTGTCACATAATATAAATATAACTACGTCATACGATACTGGCATATACCCATGATCATAGACTTATATATAGTGTTGCCCAAATGCAAGACCAAGACGAGACTTAGACAGTCTTGGTCTTGGTCTTGCACCAGTACACCTGGTCTTGGTCTTGGTCTTGGTATTGCGCTCCCGGTCTTGGTCTTGGTCTTGGTCTTGCAGCAAGAGTCTTGCAAGTCTCGCAGTTGCCTATTAGCCTATTGCATATCTTTGAACAACGTGACAGAGATGTACATTTTAAGCTAGAATATCATAGCCGTAGTAAAGATCAACCAAATTAGTAAATATCTAGACCATCGGTTCTCAATTTGGAGTGCATGTACCACTGGTGGTACATACCATTATTTGCGGTGGTACACAAAACGCAAACACAGCTAAAATCAGCACCACAATTATTAATATACTTAATTAGATTACCTAGCTAGATACCTATTTCAGTTAGTTGGTAACAAAAGTAATAAAACGTATTTTATGGTTCATGACTCAAAAAGATTGAGAATTACTGATCTAGACAACTGATACCGGGTGGAGTTTGAACCCATGATCTAAGTGATCCGTGCCTATGTTCTAACTAACTAAAGTTTATTAGAAACTTATATATTTTATTATATTAATACAGGGTAGCAAAGCCATATCCACGATGAATGGCATTCTGTGGGACCAGACAATATCTAAAGCGAACAAACAGCTCATATACAATAGCATACTTAAAAGTATAATCACATATGACAGTGAAGTTTGGCCACTGAAACAAAGAACGGAGAAAATGCTACTAGTGACAGAAATCGACTTATGGAGAAGAGCAGCAGGCAAATCAAGAAGAGATCGGATACCAAATGAGAGAATACGAGAAATGATGGGAGTTACACATACAATAATTGATGACATAAAAACAAAACAACTAGTATGATACGGCCATGTACAGAGAATGCCAGATGACAGGATCCCTAAGCAGATTTTGGCATGGACACCACAAGGGAGAAGAAAAAGAGGAAGGCCGAGAAGAAGCTGGAGGGGGGAATTGAAAAAGAACTAGAGGAAAGAGAAATCCCTCCAGGTATATGGTTAAACAGAGAAGAATGGCGGTTAGGAGTCGGAAGGCGTCGAAGAACGCTGTAAACCGATAGTAATAGTAGTAGTAGTGTATTTTATTATCCAATATAAGCGAATGTAATGTCCAATATAAGCGAAAATATGAGGTTATCGTTGTAATTTCAGTATTTTATAAATGCTAGAATATTCCACAGAGTGATGCTAGCTCTGTGAAAAAACACACTTTTATTGGTACACCCGGTCTACAGTGACAATAATAATTGACCTGTCTAGCAACAATAATATTACAGCGATATTTATAAAAATAAGACAACAAAAAAATCACTTAAATCCCACAACAAGCTTAGGAAATTCAAGACATTAACAATGACCTGTTTTTAAGGTGGTGAGTAAATTTTTTGGAGAAGTGTATATCGTTAATTTCGGTATTTTATTTACACTGTTCCTTTGTCTCGTTATAATACTATTCATACTTTTAAATAATAGCCGCGCTGTTTCGGCAAATTTTCTGTAACCCAGTGATCTCATAGCATAGGTCATAGCACATTCAGCAAAAATAATACATAATAGTCTTACTATTCTATATACCGATAATTTATCAGCAAGGTGACATATTTTTAAAAAGTTTGGATACGATATTTGATATTACTATCGGCGTCGCAAAGCAAGAATGTTATGTTATGATTAGAAGGCCATTCTCATAATAGGTCTGGATCCTGCGTATGAAAAAAAAGTTGATTAATAGCAAGCTGAAAATTTGTTAAGAGCTTAAGGGTGTCTAGTCGGACAAACTTTGATATATGGGAACACTGGAACAGGGGAAGTTTTAATTGTGGAACAGTTTAAAAATTTGGAACGAACAGACCACGAAAACGTCACATGTATTTTGTCCGACAGGACTTCCAGTTGATTTGTTACCCTTTCATTAAACTCTCATGCAAAAATTAGACTGCTATTTATTACCTGTCATTTGACATGTTCTACGTGTTCCACTCATTATCATGCCCATTTGGTGATAAATAGCAGCCTGATTTTTGCATGAGAGTTTAATGAAAGGGTAACAAATATATTGGAAGTTCTGTCGGACAAAATACATGTGACGTTTTCGTGGTCTGACCGTTCCAAATTTTTAAACTGTTCCACAATTAAAACTTCCCCTGTTCCAGTGTTCCCATATATCAAAGTTTGTCCGACTAGACACCCTTAAGCTATTAACAAATTTTCAGCTTGCTATTAATCAACTTTTTTTTTCATACGCGGGATCCAGACCTATAACCCGGACAACTAATTTCAGAGAAGTCGTCTGATGGGAAGGAAAGTACAAAATATTTTATTTTTACATTGTAATAATGACCTGAGTACGTGTCAAATGTGTCAAGTGTTCTTTAAATGGATATTTTGACTCGCTATGTATGTTTATGGTATTGTTCGTAGTGAACATAAGTCCAATTTTCAAAATTTTTGTTACAAATTTTTTTTTGTTTCTCATAAAGTATGTAAGAATATAGCTGAACTAATATACATTCTCCCTAAAACGACCCTCAGTTCTAACTGCAAGACGCAAGAGTCTCGCAGGCTAAGTCTTGTTCTTGCTCAAGTCTTGCAATTCTTGGTATTGGTGTAAGTCTTGGTATTGGTCTTGCTAAAATTAGGCGGTCTTGGTCTTGGTCTTGGTCTTGCGAAAACGCAAGAACAAGACCAAGACTGCAAGACCAAGACCGATTTTGGGCAACACTACTTATATATTATCATAGACAGAGTGTCATTGAGAACGAAGTGACGACACCTTCTTTTTTCTTTGGCTCAGTGCTGTTTCACACTTACGCATAGTAAAGCTGCGACAGTAGTTCTCCCTTTCCGTGCCTATACTCACACTTCATTTAATGTCATCTTAGTTTCTCGATACAATGTGCTAGAAAGAGATGCCGCAAACCAGTCCATGAGATCTTGTCGTCAGGAAGCACGGAGGGTAGGCTCACTACATGTAAATATATACCTCTATGCCCATGATACAAACCAAAGACGTATGACGTAGTATATTAATATTATGTGACACATGACAGAAGCTCGAAACAAATGACAATCGATGAAAAGCCCTATAGACGAGAGACGGTTCCCAATAGGTAATAGGAAGACGATCAGTGGGAAGGCCAAGCAAACGATGGAATGACAATTTATTAGAGGCACATTGAAAAACAGACATAGTCATCTCTACACAAATAGAAGAAAAAGAGGAATGAATCAATTGTTTCGTATTTCCTTGAATCAATTTTATATTAGTTTATTTAAATAACAATCTCTGAAAGTGGCATAAATATCAATAAAAATAATTTAAATTGCGCAGCTTATCCAGTTACTTTACTTTTATAGATGCATACATACCATATACAATCTAAAAATAAGTTCAATTAAACACCTTACCATTTAATTTCTAAATTTGATCCAATTTCACCATAAAATTCCAAAAATTCCCGTAGGCTTTCTTTAACGACTTAATAAATCCCCGGTCCCTATCCACATTTACTCAAATTTGTCAACGAAATAAAATAAACAAAGCCAAACGAAGAACATCAAGCTCGACATTTAAAATATAAACACTTAAAAATATTACGCAACGGGATAAAATGCCTAGGTGAGAGCGGTGGTATTAGAAAAGGAAAAAGGAAAATACGAAACAAAAAGGTTTTAAGCTAAATAAATAGTTCGATAAGCTCTAGCGAAGTTGTGGAGTACAGTGACAGTCCGCAATTACTTAGGGGAAGCATGAATATGAATATACTGGCATGTTTAATTCAAGTATTGTTACTTCTATTTTTTTTTAATAGTAATCTAGCCGCAAACTGTCCCGGAGTCTTTACCCGTGCGTCACCATTTAAAGCATACGAAACAAGTCGGAAATTTACTAAACGCAACAGTAAATGACAGGAAGTGGGTATTATTCCGATCAAGGGTTATAGTATAAAATTTGACGTTATCAAATAAATAGAATGTCAAATTTAAGTTTTGCTTTAAAATTTTGGTGCATAATTACAGCTACATTTGAAGTAGGTTAATAAATTCTTTTAATATCGTTGATTAATAAATAATAATAAACAATTTATAAAAAAATTCGATAACATTATTTTCTTTTTGTTATGTTATTTACTTTGGCGGAACATTAAACACAAGCATTCCTTAACTGTGTCAACAATGAGGTTATTTGTACGTTGTCAAAATTTATCGTAAAATAAACTTATCATAAAATTTCTAACTCCAATATAAAATTAGTTGTGAAAACAACTGTTTGTATACTATAAAAAACTTCAAAATGCAAAAATTCGACAAAATAACATAAAGGTATATGTTAACATTTAACATAGAGTGAGCCTACCTTCCGCGCTTCCTGACGACAAGATCTCTTCGACTGGTTTGTGGCATCTCTTTCTAACATATTGTATCGAGAAACTAAGATAACATTTATTGTGAGTATAGGTACGGAAGGGGAGGACAACTGTCGCAGCTTTACTATGAGTAAGAGTGAAACATCACTAATCCAAATAAAAAAGATGGTGTCGTCACTTTGCTCTAAGTGACACTCTCTCTATGCTTATATATAACTCTATGCAAAATAACAGCAAAAAATTCAACAAACTGACAGCCACAAAAGTAAACAAACCAACACGTCATAAATTGTACTTAAAATATGTGAAAACATCCCCAATCGTCTTCTTTTGTACCTATCTCTTTTCAATGTACCGAGTCTAGATCGTTAGTAAAGATAACATGTGTTTTTACTTAATAACAGGTGGTAGCTGGTTTGTCATTAGTTTCATGCGTGGAAGAGAATGGATGCTAGATAAAAAGTATGTGTTTTATCTCGCCAGGTATTAATGACACACGGGTAAATACTTGCGGAATCAACTGTAGATGCGGTAAGATTGGATTACAAAAATTTTGTAAAATTGGATTCACTGAAAAAAATTTAGTTCGTAATATTGATTAACAGTGATTATTGAATAGTATTTCGTTGTAACAACAATTTAATTTTTTTTTTCAACGTACATTTAGACATTGATGAATGTATTTGGTT